>NW_017259255.1:862664-888335 GCF_001594045.1 Atta colombica | reverse complement strand
AATCATTATAATTTATATATTTCAATGAAATTTTTTAAATATATAGATATCATGTTAATAAAGTCTTTAATTATAGCAAAATAGCTTGAAGGAACTAGATGTTCAAAATCAAAAGAAGATCCTTTCGTAAGTTTCCGTAGTGTAGTGGTTATCACGTGTGCTTCACACGCACAAGGTCCCCGGTTCGATCCCGGGCGGAAACATCTTTTTACACTAGCTAAAATTTTTGCTTATACAATATATATTACAAAAAGTTCGAACTATGCTTTCCATTGCCAAAAAAATGATATTTCCAAACTACACGTGATAACCACTACACTTATACAGAAACTTTGAACCCATCGCTGATATTACAATAAGAGGACGAACATAAAAAATGGTTTTAAGTAAATGGTTTCAAGTGGTAAATTTAATGAAGCCTATATTTTTTGTATTTTTCAAATTTATAAATTTTAATATTAAATTGTTTCTTTACTTTAAAAGTAATGCAAATAAAAAAATTAAATTTTTCAGAAAAGAAGAAAAACTATTTTTCACTCTAATAAAAAATTGATTAATCAAACAATATCGACAAAAAAATATATCTATTTTTAACATGATCAAATATCTTTATTTTCGTTTCATAAACCTTAAAAACCAATCTTTTTTAAATTGTGATTTTTGACAATTTTTATGAAGTTAAGTTAAATCACTTTTGATGGATAATGTTTACTTAATAGCACTAATGCACACTGCTGCATATTAAAGTTGTTGTATATATTGATTTAATTAGAGTATACAAGTAAAATGCAAATATTTCGAATCATAAAATACATATTTTATCTAACAGTGTAATAAAGCGTATTGAGTATTTCACGATTTAATCGATTTATATTTATAATAAATACATATCTTTCAATTTGTATACGACGGCTTTAATTGTGCACATTAAGTGCGTGCAATCGAAATTCGTTATAAATCATTCATGGTAATAACAAAAATCATGAGTTGTGTGACTCTTGAAGTAAGGGAGTGAAATGTTCTGTATAATTTAAACTTCTCAAATCATAATTATATCAAAGTTTACTTGGAAATGAGATACAAATTTTATTTAATAGCGTTTCCGCAGACACAAGGTTTCGTCGATAGAATTTCACACAAAGATCAGCGTTTTCTAAATTCACTGTTTGGTGAATTTAGGAAACGTTGATCTTTGTGTGCGCGAGAAATCTCATATGTGTATGAGAATGTCGGATCGCTGGGGTAGGGCAGGTCGAGCCGTCTCAAGGCCAGTTAGGCACAAGGGCAGCTTCAGTCTAGTGTGAACTCGACCGCGCCCTTCGAGGTCATGCCATCCCATTCTCGCACACGCATCTTTATTTTTCCTTCGACAAGTCAACACGATCAGCGTTTCTTTGTGTTTCAACCGCTCAAGAACAATGAATTAATTCGAAGACTAACGATTTTTATAAACAGATCAATTAAGTCATGATTTAACTTATTAATTACCGTTATTCGCCCAAATAGCACAGCAGTGTTTGCAAAGTGCTAAAAAAGTGATTATACGTTTTTTATAAATATAAGTATATTTTATCAAATTGTAGCACATATAATGTTTTTTTCATTCTATGTAATATAAAAAAGCACTTCGTTAATTACCGTAGTATGGCAGCCCTAATTGTATCAAAAAGATTTTTTTCTCACTGAACCGAAAGGTCAGTCTTAATGCGTATGAGAAACTCGATGAGCATTGTCATTGAATTAATTGCTCGTTGGGTAGAACAGATAAGCCCATTGGCGCGTATTCCCTTCGCTCCACCCGTCTCCCAGAAATACCGAATCACTTCATAATTGGACGTCACGCGATAGAAACGATTAACAGATCAAGGTCCTATCGATGAAAGAGACAAGATTGCTTCGGCGAATTTTTTCGAAATTATGGACAAGATAAGTAATCAAATTATGATGGTTTAATTTATCTCTAAAAAAAAAAAAACAAGAAAAAAAAATTCAATGTTTTTTAAGAAAACACTTTCAAGAGATTTTCTCTTGTATCTTATCGAACAGCAATTGCCACAATCATTTACTAAATATGAATAAAGTCTTTATTATCTACATTTTGTACAGTTAGTAGAATTTAATCAATTATATTACATTTTTTTAAATAATCAATTAAATTTGAAATTAACAAACTATAACTATGTTTTGACTGTTTCGATTGTACAATTAATGACAGATTTCTAAAAAAAGGCTAATAAACATGACCTTATAAATCCAAGATAGATTTCGAGTGTAATTCGAGAGACGAAGGGGTTGAGTGAGATAACCGATTCTTAGCGCGAGCTTAGCTGGGCCGAACCTTGACTGGGCAAACAACGAGTAGGACGGGAAAAAGGGCGGTGCAGTCTGCAAGAAAAGGAGGGAAAGGGAGACAAAGAACTGAAAGATCTCATTCTCCCTCATTCCTTTAACGCGTTGCACGCCACACTCGCTCTCAGCTCCCGGGGTTAACGCACTATGGTAGACACAAAAATCCCCTCAAGGTCGGTGCATCCCTGTCTGTTGGTTCGTCCGTTCCATGGTTGACCGTCTCCTGCCCCACCCCCCCGGACAACCCCTCAGCATCCAATGCCCCTCCAACGGGACAAATGCACCCACGCGACCGATCTTGTTCGACTTCAGGGCCGCGCAAATGAAAGCACAGAAATCTATTTGAGCATATCATGCGAGACAATCATCGATCACGTCAAATTCATTCTCTTAAATCTAGTTATCACGTATTAAAACTTCCGTGTTAAAATAATCGTCCGAATTTTCATGGTAAAAGTAAATTCTGATCTGAAAAAATATATGTGTATATGATGTAAGAAAAGTATTACTTCGATAATAATTTCATAAAGCAATAAATGGCGGGCTGAGAACTGGACGGAGAATTCTCGAATATGCAGAAACTTTGTTTCATCACACAGTCATGAATTTGGATTGTAAACGCCATACAATGAAGAGAAAGAATGAAGAGGAAGGAGAAGAGAAGAATAATCGAGAGCAAGGATCGCGTATGGATTGGCATGAAACGACGAGTGCATCGGGTGAACGGCCGGCCGTGCATCCAGACTGCAGACGTCCAATAAAAATATCTTACGTTAGCCTTTCTCTCTCCTGACTATCGTCTACCCTCATTCATCGCCAAATTATTTTTATTGCGAATAACCGTGCGGCGCTTCTTACCAACATTAGCTGACTACGTTTTCTTATTCAATTAAGAGACTAGTAGAACAAAAATTTGTCCATATTATTTTTATGGTTATCAATATGCTATTTAAATAATTTAACGTTCTGATAGAATTTTCATTCAAATGATAGTTGAATAAATTTCAATAACAGTTTAGAGACTATAATATTAACGAGTGTCGTTGGCTAATAATATAATTAGGTCTATTTCAACATGGAAAGAACAATTTCATTGAAGCATCTAACAAGTTAGCTAAGTATAGATCTGAAAATAATTTTATTGAATTATTGAAATAATTATGTAAGATGTTTAAATTGATTGCTATAATGTCAAATTTTTTTGCAATATATCGCTTATCATGCTTGAATTTCCTACATAATTATTTTGTGTGATGGAATTATTTTGTGTGGTCCAATAAAATTATTTTTAAATCTATACGTAAATACTAAATTTTTAGATATTTTAGTAAAATTGTTCTTTTAGTTTAATTGCAATTATTTTATAAACAATTTTTCAATAATATTTATATATAATAATATTTTTCAATAATATTTATAGATTTATTAGATTTTTACTTTCTAACAAGATTGGGTAATGCAGTTAAAAAGTTAAAAATCAAATTAAGAAGTTAATTAATTTTAACTTCATTTAGTTACATTTTAGACTCTTAACTTTTTAACTTTATATAGTTATATTTGATCAATAACTATCAACTTTTAATTTGATTTTTTAAAAGTTAACATCAGGATTGGATAGTTGGAGTTATACAGATCTTATACTCGGATTATATGCTTACATATTCATATGTCCATCGAAGATGTATTTTTCTAATTTTTAATAATTTCAAATATTTCATTTACGTTTAAACAAAGAATAATAAAGAGGTTTGAAAACGATCCATCGTTATGACTTAAAATCACTATTTTCTCAAGAAATACGCAGAAGTGCAATTTACTGCTTTACAAGGATTATTTTTTGGTACCCCAGAATAATCACGCAAAAGCTGATCAAAACTCGTGAAATACATATGTGAAGTCTCTCCTTGTTAGCTAAAAAGTTAACTTTCTTAGTTTTTTTAATTTAGTTAAAAAAAAATTATCTTGAAATCATGAAATAAAACAAATTTAACTTAACTATGTTAAATTTTTAAGGCTGTTAATTTAACTTGAATTTAACTTAGTTAAAAAAAAAGTTGAATTACCCAACTCTGCCTAACTACATTTAATGAGATATTGTCATAAATATAGAAGCCAATGATCCAGACTGGACTTTCGCTCTGTCAAGTATAAGCCGAGCGCGTGCTATCTTCTTATTGATACGACCGTAGGACAATGCACTCGTTACCGACGTAAATAAGTACACAAAAAGACAGCGATCGAAGCTTTAAACTCGAACTGTTGGGATCTATGAATCGCCATCGTGGATAAATTCTCTGCGTCTCTTTTCGCTAACGCAAAAGACTTCTGATTCATTCTAAATTATTACGAGTCAACCGAAGAACAGTGTATTCTGGTCGAATACTATTGTTTCCTTGCGACGCGACATCGATCGCAGATTTCTGGAATGGTCGACTGTTAATCCCGAGTCCCGACTCGATCCTAAAAATATCGAAAAAGAGTACACAGTCGATGCATTCTGCTAACAATGCTAATGCTCAAATAAATCTTTTTTATGAGCTTTACGAGATAATGAAAAATATTAAGATTTTTATAAATCACAATTCAAATTAATACAAGGAATATCGAAAAAAATTTTCATTAAAAGTTATTTAATAAGTTTTAATTTAATTATATATTTTTTTACGAAATTTTATTTAAAAAGAAACTATTAAATTTTAGCATGTATGACATCAGGAATTGAATGGATTGAAATGGATTGAAATTTATAGACTAATTTTATTCTAAATAGAGAAATTTTTTAAAGCTGAGATTTTTATCCGTCTTAGACATCACGTCGTATGTCGTTAAGTCGCGACTGTTGAGATGATTCGAGGTCTGAGTCACTGGAAATATAATCCGAATATATGGTCGACTATGACGCACAAGGTCAAGGTTTCAAATGGTTATCAAGAAATAAATTAAAGTACCTCTTTATGCTGTCTACGGCATATACTGGCGCGACGGCGCGCGGCGAGCCAAAGATAATCACTCTATTTCGATCATTCTCAAGTATATAGAATCTGTGAAAGCTAAAACTTATTTACATTCACACTATCTTTGTATATATCTAAATCTAATTTAATTCATTATTAGGCCTGCATTGTTAATCAATAACATCTTAACGTATATCTGATCGATAGCAGCAAGCATTGTATCTACTTTTAAAGCTTACATTACAACAGCTAAACTCGGGTAAAATTATAGTCTATAGTCATACGGAAAAGATAGTCATAGACTATAATTTTTCTAATAATCGCTTAGTAATACATTTTTGCAGTCATTCTAAAAATAACTAATATTTACAATAGTTTATGTGCATTAATGCATTTTTGTCATTCTCAAAAATAAACAATATTTACAGAAATTATGTGTATATATTTTCACAATATCATTCGAAATAATCGAGGAAATAAAATTGTGAAAATTATATAATATTTTTACTTTTGATTGTCTGCAAAGTTTTGCGTGTATCCACTAAAAGCTGCTACAATATCGAATAAATTACAATTAAATTATCGTAATCAATCACGTTATATACATAATAAAGGTATGTAATAAATTGTAATATGATCTATAATTTTTATTTTCATTTTCACTATTTATTTCTAAATACTATGGCCATTTTTTGCCACCAGTTGGGGAAAGAAAGTCATTAACCAAGTAATACGCATGTGGATATTGTTTTTTTTTAATTATAGAAATCTTTAGTTTTCTTAACTTAAAGAATTATAATTCTTAAATTATTTGCAATAGTATATATCTTTATAATTAACTAAATTATATATATAATTATACATATATTTCTATTAAATATAAGAAATTATATGTTTTATTTATAATTCTAACAAAATATTATATCTTTAGCATCTTTAGCATAAAATATATGGCCATCGTTTCCCAAAAAGTCAAGTAAAGTGATCAATATGCATACATTATATGCATATTATATTTTTATAATATTAAATTTCTGATGAGTGTTTTCTCTTTAATTTTAATAATATTTATTACTTTAAGTTTCAATGAAATGATAAACACACACTATGGACCTTTACCATGTCGTGAAAAAATGCATTGAAACTAGCATCGATCTAATGCATCTACGACACTGATTAAAAAATAAAAAATAAAAATAAAAGTATATTTTTCACATTTAAAAAAATTATGATTATCTTATCGAATTTACCCTATGTGTTGTTCTAATAGACTACGAACTATCCATTAATCGTCGAAGTTTTAGCTGAAACATTCACTCAAAAAAGTGATCATGTAGTTATAGCGAAAATGATCTAATTGTAAGTACGGAAAATAGTTAAAACAGATAAATTTTTAGCAAGTATTATGATATTGTATCTAATCATATAGATGACAGAGATAAAATTTAGATTTGTGCTACAAATTCTATGCGTATGATACATAATTTTCTATCAAATACAAAAAAACAGCTATAATTCTGGCTGAAGCAGCAAAATATTTTTTGCGTGTTACGTATCCAATTTTAGGAATTTCTCTTATATCAATATAAGCATAAATTACCACAACGTAGATTAAAGAGTCAATCCGGTGAATTCAAATGAGAGAGAGAGAGAGAGAGAGAGAGAGAGAGAGAGAGAGAGAAAGGGCGAGAGGGAGGGGAGAGGGGGAGAAAGGGCGAGAGGGAGGAGAGAGAGAGAGAGAGAGAGAGAGAGAGAGAGAGAGAGAGAGAGAGTATTATAACTACGTTTTAATATGCATGTATTATATTATTTCTTCTGGTAAATATCTGGAATCGACCATTTTCTTAATAGAAAACAGAGAAAGTAAATCATTCAAACGATCTCTGATTAAACAACGTTAGTAAAACAGTCACGATAACCCTCGATTTGCTCTTACCTCGTTGAAAAATAAATCGATGGCTCGAGCAATGTCAGCCGTAGGACAGATGCGATCGGAGATGGGAAAGTAACAGCAGCTTTTAACATTACGTCATCGTGACGTCAGTCAGCAACCCCTTCATTGCTAGATTTGCCCTGACGAACGATCGACTCTTCACCCCGCGTACGGATCATCTTTGCGGCGTGGACGCACCTTCGCGTCAGTCCAACCTGTTGATCTAGCTGAGAATAAACTCGATCCCTCATTATGGAAAATACCAAGATCCTGGCACGAGCGAGCGTTTTCAAGTATCGATTTAAACTCATTAGCGTCATCGAAGAGTTCGATAAAATATTGTTCGATTAACGATAGTGTCTGTTTCACCCTGAATTGATTTCTTGAATAGATTATGAATATACGAATTAAATAATTTAACAATAAGAATTTATAAAACTGCTATATGAAAGAGTGTTATTTAATTTATAGAATTGTGATATAAATGTTATTACTCTTCTTCTTGATTTATATAAACTGGGAATTTTATTCTATTCTATATTATTATTATACATTACGCATTTATATTATTAAATAAGCATATTAATTTTATTTGCAAAGTTATTAATATTAATATAATTATCAAATTGCAAATATTAATAACATATTCTATTTTTTCTAAAAATTTTCATCTTATTATCGTTCCATGAATTATTCCAAGC
The DNA here is from genome assembly GCF_001594045.1 of Atta colombica. NCBI lineage: Eukaryota > Metazoa > Arthropoda > Insecta > Hymenoptera > Formicidae > Atta > Atta colombica. The sequence continues at coordinate 880,398 of NW_017259255.1, read as the reverse complement.
CATTGATTCCTAGAATGATGATTAAAGTAGAACGACAGAACAATAGTGCAAAGCAAACCCGATGTCAGAAGACAAAATAAGCAATGAGAAGATGACAAGGAAAAAATTACACATATGAAAAGAATGAAAAAAAATTACATATATTCAAAGTAAAAAAGATGTTGCAACAAAATCTTTAGAAATATTTGCTGTAACATCTTCGAAACAATATTTTTTCTCTTCAATGAATAATATAAGCTCTTGCAAAGACAAAGGACGTGTACAGATGTACAGGGCAATCAGTGTAAAATATGGATACTATGGGTAACACATGGTATCGAATTACTTTGGTCTTATTGGATTTTCGGGTAGTCCAAGATCGAAAAAAGCTGCACACGCAAGAATTTCGATCGAGTCGAACGCAATATGAGCTGCCAAGATGGCTAATGAGTCTTTTTCGTTTGCGAATCATACTTCAAGCACCTGTCCAAAATCGAAGGCTGTGCTTTCAGCTCGAAAAAGTACGACTTGATTCATATTAATTCTGAACGATAAAATGGATCCACTCTCTATAAAAAATTGATGATATTTCATGAATACCGTGTAGTATAAACTTGATTACTAGTTTAAATATTTATTCATTGAACAAAGTATCGGATATGGTCAACCACAGACCATGGACAAAGGTGGCGAATATACGGTTCTTTCTTTTCGAGGTCACCCATCGTCCGTGCCGTACCACCTGCCGTTGATACAGCCGAGCTTACGCACCACCCTCCCTTCATTTTGCCTCGATCTTAATATCCATTTTGTATTATTTAAATATATAAAAGAAAGGTAATAATTCCTATACGTAAAATAATATAAATAATGTAAATATCTTTCTCTGTTGAAAATACATATCAAAGAAATTATAAATGAATTACAGATATATTGAGTTGATATTAATTGCACAATAAATTTACAATATCAATATCAAGGATTCATAAATATAAACAATATTATTTATGATGTGATAAATTACAATAAAATTCACTTTTTTCGATCTATATAGTAGAAGAATATAGATAATAATAAAAAAGATATTCCAATGTAATAATTTAGATATTACTTTGCGATAAAACATTTGATTTTCAACAATTCCCCGAGACGAACTACATACAACTGTCGTGGATCACGTAAACGCGGGTGCGCCAATGGCCAGGTGTTCCACGGCGTACGCCGATTTTGTGGGTCGTCCTGGCAGACAGACACCCCGAGTCATGTGTTTGGCACATGACTGGCGGCAACATATTTTGCCCCGTTTATGTAGGTCACAAGTTATGCGCGGGGTTATAAGAGACGATTCACGGTCGTAAGAGACGAAACAGCCGTCGGTTACTTCGTTATATATTATCTGATATGTTTAAGGAAATGAAACTTTGCTGTGTGTGTGTGTGTGTGTGTGCGTGTATGTATGTGTGCGTGTGCGAGTGTGTGTGTGTGTGTGTGCGCGTGTGTATGTGCGTGTGTGAATATGCTTTTCTCGGTTAATTTCTGTCAAAGACAGATGGTTGACTAAAGAACTTCCAAACCAAAGCTTCAAATCATCGACAGATGAAGGATTAATATCCAAAATAATATTATATTGTTTCAGATCTAATTGTATCTTACGAAATAAATTGTAAAAGACAAATCAATTCTTAGTGTTCTTTCAAATTCCACTAATCTCTTAGTTGATAAATTCATAATAAGTTATGCAGTGCCAGTGCCTTCTGAAAGAAGTTATACAAAGAAATTTCATAACTGTGGACACGAGCCTGACATAACAAAATGCGGTTTATTCGAGCAGGTGTTACGAGTAACGAAGCACCCGCTCCCGAAAGAGTTGAAAAACACCTGTCCATTTTTATCAAGCGTATTACACACATTACATTCACACTTTGGGGGCAACATGCTGCTCGTCCACGTGCAGAAGGAAATGAGTGAGGCTTCGGACCACATGTTCATAAGAAGGTTAAAACGGATGTTTTTGCATCTTTCATTTACGATCTAACGGTTAAGAATTACTAATTATAAAATCAAATGACGAAATAAAAAGGCATATACATAAATAACTTATATATATATCGTAAAACTCACCAATAACTCTAAATTGTAATTGTATAACGAAAAAAATGAATAGAGATTAATCCATTTATTATCACTACATATTTTTTGTTCACAATACACGTACACGAAATGTATCAATCAATTGATAAACTAACTTCTCTCTCTTCTAAACAACTTAAAAATTTTTTATTTATTTGAAAATGCTAAAAAGATATCCTAAAAACTGATTGTATGCAGGTGCGACCCCTTTCATAAGGTCTCTTCTGCGTCTTGACTTCTCAAGGCAAACTGAGAAAGAGAAATCGTCCTTCGAACGTTTGAAATGAACCATTGGTCCCATTGATAGTCTGAAATAATCAATAGGCAACCCTTCGATCGTGGACAGGTGTCGCTTCTTCTCCAGCATCGCAGGGTTGCGAGTTAGGAATAACAACAAAGGGCTTAACGTTGTGATTATAGCGTTCATTGTTAAAAAAAGATCTTGAATAATATGCAATTTAGTTGTTTCATGTATCCCTTAACATGATGAAACCTTACTCTCCTTGGGACTATCATCAGTGTCTGATATAGATCAATTCATTGATGTTATTACCTTCTTAGGTAAAATAATGCATATGTTAATACATATATCATGTGCATGATTGTTACTCCATTCATTTAATTAAATTAGTCAACTATCTTCATTAAATTATATTAGCGATTAAAAATTATTAATATACTACTATCACTGTTGATACCCTTGACAATAAAAAAACCATGTCAAGGTTTCTTGTAATATGACAAATAATTATACGCGATGTCGATATAGATATTTCAATGCTTGTTATGCTGTAAAAAAATAAAAATAAAATGCATTCGTAGATTTAAGCTTGATTTCATATCTTCACAAAATTAATATAACGATAAATTGTGAGCAAATATAAATGCGTCTTTTCTCATCTTTACATACATATACATGCGTGCGTGCATACGTGCGTACGTGTGTATGATGTGTGTGTGTGTATGTGTGTGTGTGTGTGTGTGTGTGTGTGTGTGTGTGTGTGTGTGTGTGTGTTCATATTATTGATTTTATATAGAAGTAAGGCATAAGTAAGCTATGATGGAAAATATCTTTGATTAATTTGAACTATACCGGAAATTGAATATTGACCTCGCTTAACATCGATCTAGTTATTTCGTGTATGATACTATGAGTAATATGAATGACTAAGATTTCTTCTTCTTACCTCCATCACTCTTCGAGTGATTTCATTACACACATAGCGACCTAGATGATGATTAAATCTCGCACAGAATATTAAATTGGACCAGAAAAGTGATAGTTTAGAAATAATTTGTAATATACGTTGTAGTTCAGTCAAAATATTGGGTGCCGATTTTGAAGGAAAATTGAAACGCAGAAGATTTAAATTTTTAATTTCATTTATTAAATTTAAATCTTTTGCGGCACGAATTTTCCGAACAACCCAATAATTAGAATTTGCATTGCGATTATTATTATTACACTGGCTAATATTGTTTATTATGTTTTAATATTTGATAATAGGTAACTTCTCTTTCCTTATATATTCTCTTTTATACCATAAATATTTGTACATAAAAATTCAATTACAAAAAGACTATTATGGAAATTCTGTTCTAACCAAAAATAAAATTAAAGCGGAGGCAACAGAATCGCGATTAGCTAGTGATATATTTCTGTAATACTAAAGTTTTAATAAATTACGTTATTAATCATCCAGAACAATGCAAATTCATTTATTAATAATATGCAAATAAAACCGATATAAATTTACTCTAGTATTAATCATCGTATAAATTTTAATATTATTCAATATTAAACAAATATTAAGTTGTCCGGAAAGTTCATGCCGATTTTGAAGAAAAATTGAAACGCAGAAGATTTAAATTTTAATATACATTTATTAAATTTAAATCTTTTGCGGCACGAAACTTTCCAGACAACCCAATACAATTACTGACATTCAATAGTAATTATAAATATTGTTTACCGATATAATTATTATATATTAATATCACATCCGTAAGGAAAAATGTAAGATATACCCTTAAGGTCCTTCCGCGACCTACAAGGGCGCATGAGGTCAATATGCGTGGGTTGTTGCACCGGGTAAGTTGTCGGATCGATACAGCTTGCACCGGGGTGCACAACCCAGCTAGCAACGACCCACCATCGCATCCCACCACCCTATCCATAGCAACAGGCAGCTATTTACGCGTGCCAGGTCAACCCGTTACGCGCGTGTCACTTTCTGATTAAATGATGACCGCACAATCAGCATCTTTTATCTCGTATTTCTCAGAACTATCAGAAGAGAAATCATCTCGACATATTATGATCAAATATACCACCAATTTCAAAAATTAAAATATATTTTTAACTATCTATTTTTATGTAAAAATCTAAACCAGTAGTTAGAGCATTAAAAAATTTTTATGACATTATTAAATAAATCATTTAGAAGACTGATCCTTATAAAATCCTCAAAAAATCAAATGTTATTTATTATATGCTAAAAATAATTGCATAACTGTTTTCTCGAAAGATTTCATAAAAAGGTCAGAAAAGGAAGAGAAATGCAGAATAATTTTTAACACAGAAAAATGACGTTTTGTTGATTAAACTGTAACCAGTGGTTGGCGCCACCGAGTATCCGGAAATGTCGACTGGGTGGGGCAGCGATTTGACCTTTCGAGAAATTCAGTTAACTGAAGCCAGATTGAAAGTGGGTGTCATTGTAGATGGAAGCGCAAGTCATAACCGGGAAATGGGTTGAAGGTTAAAGGTAAAAGGTTACAGCGAGCACTCTCATCCCTCTCAGTCCATTTCATGCGTTCTCATCTCTTTTAGCAGGAAAATGTTCTAGCACCTTTAAGAGCGAAAAACAATATAATATATTTATTATGTGAGATGTTCTTCCATTAATCTTCAAGATTATATTCTACAAAATATTCCCTAAAATTTTTTAAATATAAGATAATTTAATAAGATTATACAAATCTAACTATAAACACGAGCAACTGCAACTGTTTATAGTTTATTCTAACATTTAACATCCGATATCTTGAATGATCGTGCTTGTATAATACAAAGATAAAATAAAAAAAAAACAAGAAAGATGAGAATGAAATCAGAATCGACCTTGACTCGAAGACCAAAGTTTTCTAAGAGGGTGGCGAGATCCTTAATGGTATACGAGAGTAGAGACACAAAGATAACGTAAACGAGTACGAGAGGGTGAGGTCATTTTCACAGCTAGTGACCTCTAAATTCCTCAAGAGCGCGCACGTGCCTACAGTATCTTCTCTCCCGCTCTTAGTCAAGGACGAAACATTTTCGTCTATTGTTATTTTACGAACAAGGAGATTTCGTATTAAAGATTAAAATTAGAATCTAAAAGTCATTAATATGAAAAAGAGAATCATTCATTAACCGTAATTGTTGTTCGCTAATTGATGTAATATCATGTGAGAAATTAATATTAATTACTATAAATACTCTTTCTAATAACATTATTAAATATAATTATTATTATATTTTTTCGTTATATTTTGATCCAACTACATTTTCACTAATGAAGTAATTAAAGAATAATGTGTATGGGAGTTCTTTCCTCCTTCTCATGTATGTTTTTCCTCGTAAAAAGTACTTTTCCTGAGAGACTAACTGTGTTACGACATCTAGCATGGCAGTGAGGCGGGTCAGAGGCCAAGGCCGAGTAAATTCACCCTGTGGGAGTGCCTATCCATTCAAAAGCTTCTGTATGGCTTCTCGACTCGACACTCGACACTCATCATACGAAGTTTTATAACGGTCGTGACTTCTAAACTGCGTAATTTTTCTGTCCTATTTTATTACAATATTATCAACAGATAAACGTAATATTTTGTAATATTAATAAATATTACTTACACATTTCCAATTTCTTTATTAATTATTAATATCTCATACAAGTATCGCACAAATAACTGTTTCAAATACTCATATTTACATGAACTTAAAAAAATATTTATAAATAAGATATCTCCTTTAACTCTATAAATGACCAAGACCTTGTTCAGTCAGGGTCAAGTTACTTATATTACGTCGTAATCTATTCGTAAAGTAGTGGTCCTTTTGCCTACCAATTATCAAAAATGATGATACAACATGATTATATTGTGTCTCGTGTGAAAGTGAAGTTTGCAAATCATAAATCAATATTTCTACATCAAGAATTATGACGTGCCAAAAGTTGGACAAATAACATTTTAGAGTAAATACTGATATCTTATCTCGATAATTATTGCATTTACAATATACAGGTAATAATGATTAATTTAATTTCTTCTGATAATTTTAATTGACCTTGAGCATTGCAATAAATTTGCTCAAACAATTTACTTAATTTTAATTATTATTTCATTAACAATTTTCTTTTTTTTTTTTATATAAATATTTTATCATTTTGAGAGAACAATATCATATTTTAGTGTTTTAAGACAGTAATATGTGCGTCACGTCGACACGTGATTCGACCACGACCGTGAACCATACCAGGAAAAGCGACGGAGAAAATGCGCACCGGTGACAATCGGACTTTATCAGTCGTGTAGCACAAATAAACCGACTACATGCAAAGAAGTGAATACAGAGAAAGGATACGGGAACGAAGGAAAATGGCATGATGCCAAGTTCAAGGATATAGAACACGTGATTATCCTATCACTTTGCATATGTAATTGAGAGACGTACATGTTAATTACAGAAAAAGATACATGAAAAATCATGTAGATAACATCAAAATAGTAAAGCTCACGGGTTAATGTTAAAACGAATATTATACTATTGGAAAATTTTCTTTTTCTAATGACCCGTAAATACTTCCGGAACTTTTGAGTTAAGAGTTAATGGTGTAAACCGATATATAAAAGCAAAGAATATATAAAAATTACAATATATATTAACTACAAATATCCATTATAATGGCATTTTATAAAGTCTTCGCAAACAAACGCAATGCGTGTATAATTCCCAGAAACGGAAACCATACCTAGAGATCTAATTTCTGAAAAGTAGAGCTCTTTCGCATGATAAAGAATCACCTTGAATGACAGGTGCATCTTGACACGAATGCGCATGCGCACGCCAATCTGTTCATGATTATACACAATGTCAGTCCGCTCAAAGGCATATTATTCTGCTGAAATAGCTGCACAAAGCTTTCTCGGAATAATAAATACGTAATGAATTTTTGTCTATCACAGACAATTGGGCATTAAAAAATAGAAAGTTATAAGATGTGCTAATCTGCATAATCATTGCGGAAGGAGAAAATACTTTCTGGTCTGGGTATGCAACATTTATATAGCGCGAACATTCACGGGTTAACGGCGCGGCTCGTTGAAGGTTAAACTCCTCGACCTTCGACGATACGTCGATTACTTGAAAATAGCCGTTGTTGTTGGAGCAATGCGCGCGACACACGCGCGATGTCCTACGCACACTCGTCTCATCAGAGATGTCCTTCGCGGACATTCTTTTAACGGCATACACGTACACCATCGTCCACACGCGTCTCTGTTCCAACATAGACACGTGACTGAGACTTGTGTGTATGAATACAGGAACTTTTGTCGATTAATCATAAATTACAAAGTAGGGAAACAGTTACACTTTGTAAGTTTATTTCTAGTTCCGATTAGTTTTAACACAACGAAATAATACGTGAAAAGCACTATTTCTATTTTAATTGAACTCCCATTATTAAATATCAAGTGTAATTCTCCTATTATACATTTGTGTACGCGATCAATTGAAAGCGTTACCGTATGCCTATTGTCAATATTGTCTTTTGTCGCGGTTAAGCGACCAAAGTCCAGTCACGACCTTCCCCGGAGGATGATATCCTATTGATAGGAACAGAATAAAACGTTGCCCTGTGTTTTATCGAAACATTTCAGCGACAACAACGTGACGAAGCAGATATCAAATGCTTCAGCATTCCAATATTTTTAAATTAGATTACGCAGAATTTTCGAAGCTTTCTACAATTCTTTCGATTTCATTTTAGATATAGAATTTTAAAAATTTTAACCGAGTCACTCTCTGTATATTTAACTTTTTAATTTGTCCTTAACTCTAAGCAAAATGTTTTATTCTAAGTTTTCATCATTTAAATGTAATAAAACTTTTATTTCTTTCCAATAACTTCTCACGTTTAACAATTTTATTTGCAGAATGTTAAATAATTTTATTTTTTCGACGTATTTAGGCTAAAAATAATTTCAAATAAAGCTTAAAAAAGTTCTCGTTCAATTTTATACATGTCTATGATCTAGCATCTATGCTTTAACTTTGTTTATGTTTTCTTGCTGCAATTTAATTATCAAGTACATTCTTTTGTAACGATCCCGCCTTACGCAAACAATTACCAATTTTGCCGACACACGAAGAACAGTCAAGGCCGCGGACCTCTCGTTTGAATATAAATTGTACCAATTAGACTCACCTTTATTCCCGCCGCGTCTGTTTGTTCGCTGATTGGTCGAGATTATGGTACTGCTATGCTTTAACTCCCGACGCTAAACTCCATCGCAAGGTCAGAAGAACTGTTCGCTCTTCTTCTTATTTGAGCAAAGACAACATGGCATAAAATATTCTTGCACCCAATTGCATACATCTATATTTTTTATTTCCATCTATTTTTTTACATTAATAATTTTATTTTTGAAATAATTATCGTGTCTGCTATTCTATGTTTGTGCATTTATACGCAAAATAGAACTGATGCTGATTCTTTCAATAAGTTAAAAAATAAGACACTAAGAAAAAATAAGACGCTAAGAAGACACAATGAATTTTACATAGAAAAGAAATGTTAAATTGTTTTGAAACCCAAAGTAACATAAATTCATTATTTCTCATAAATCTTATTGCCAAATTAGAAATTAAACGAGCACATTTGCATATTGTGAAAGAAAAATAAACATCCTCGAATTGGCGAGGAAATTGTACGAGGAAATTGCGGTTTTTGGCTGATCGTTGTTCCCACAACCATGGGTGCATCGCAATCGCAAGATCATTGCCGATCTTGAAACGTGACGCAGGATGTTGTGGCGAAAAGTTATATCATATTTACCGACGCTTCCGTCCATATACATGACATATCCTTTAAGGATAAGTTACAACCGATTAAAATGAGCAAGACTTTTAACTAATTTTTTAAATAAATTTTATATTAGCTTGATAATTAAAAAAAATATTAGGTATACAATTTTGCTTCCGCCGTTTTTTTTCCGAAATTCGAGGCTTTATTGTAAAAAACTGGTTATACATTTATGATTCAAAGTATTGTCCATCGCTGGCCACTACTTTCTTCCATCTTTCGGGTAGCGTACGAATCCCGCGTCGAAAAAACTGGTCATCTTTTGAGGCTATCCATGAATCGATCCAATTTTTTACTTCTTCATAAGCCCGGAAGTGCTGGTCAGCCAGGCCGTGTGCTATTGATCGAAACAAGTGATAGTCAGAGGGAGCAACGTCTGGAGAATACGGCGGGTGGGGTAGGACTTCCCATTTCAAGTATGTCTTGACCACTTTCGCAACATGGGGTCGAGCATGCTGCAAAATCACTTTATCTCGTTGTATTGCGGTCGTTTGTCTTTCAATGCTCGGCTCAAACGCATCAATTGCGTTCGATACCGATCGCCATTGTTTCAGTCGGTTTTAACAATTCATAATACACTACGCCGAGCTGGTCCCACCAAATACAGAGCATGACCTTGGAGCCGTGAATATTCGGTTTGGCCGTCGACGTGGAAACATGGCCGGGAACTCCCCATGATTTTCTGCGCTTGGGATTATCGTAATGAACCCATTTTTCGTCCGCAGTCACAATGCGATGCAGAAATCCCTTCCGCCTTTGCCTTTCAAGCAGCTGTTCACAAGCAAACAAATGCCGTTCAACATCTCTCGGCTTCAATTCGTACGGCACTCAATTTCCTTGCTTCTGAATCATTCCCATGGCTTTGGGAATTGAGGCGTTTTGAAATGACTTGTTGAGTCACTCCCAATGATCGTGTCAATTCTTCTTGATTTTGACACGAGTCTTGCTCAAGTAATGCCTCCAATTCTGCATCTTCGAAAACCTTCTCTCTTCCACCGCTATGCCGGTCTTCAAAATCACCGTTCTTGAAGCGTTGAAACCACTCACGACACGTTCTTTCACTAATAGTGGCCTCACCATAAGTATTTGAAAGCATTCGATGAGCCTCAGCCGCAGATTTCTTCATATTGAAGCAAAAAATTAAAACCTCCCGCAAATGACGAGAATTTGGCTCGTAAACTGACATTTTCAATCGAGAATAACTTTATGATGCAGACACAAATCGACTAATGTTTCTATGGGGTTATGTTGACAGCTGCCCAAGTTTATTGTATGACGTCTATGATCTATTTATTTCGACCACCACTTATCGCTAAAGCCATCTATAGGAAAACGGCGGAAGCAAAGTTGTACACCTAATATATATTATCATTCCCGAGTTATTCATTTCCGTCTATTAATTAATTATGCAATAACACAAATTGCGTAAGCATAATCTGAACATAAAGTTTGTCTCGGTTGTCAGTACAATCATCGTTGTATCATCGTTTATATCAATCGCGTTCTATATCACATGCCATCCTTCAAGGTAGATATTATCAAGATATTCTCAATGAATAGACATTGTTGCTTAACAGTAAACCTGTAGATACTTTTCCCACAAAGCAAAAGCGAGTGCACAAACATGCTTTTCTTCTTTATATACACTCATAATCACGGAGAAAATCGCATACTATTTGTTTATGTCGAAATCACTGAATTCGCACTTACTTGATTCATCCGGTTTCCGCAAAATTTTGTATTTATCAACATGCTATAAAATGATGACGCGTCTTCCTTCTCTTTCTATGTTTTATATCATCAGAATAAAAATATCATCAGAAATATTACGGAATTTGTAAATAATATAATGTAAAAGAATTCGGAACGACCTCTAAAGAATAAATATTGCTTTTAAATGACAGCATCTTTCGACATTAATATGAAGGACACTTTTCATAGAAGTGACAGGATAACGGTACTCTAAACGATTTGAAAAACATATATATATCGGATTGATGTTTCGTAAAGCAAGAACAATAGAAACAACTGAAATTCTCAATCAATGTCAATCACAATGCTCCGAAAAATTTGATTTTTAAAATTAGCAAAGTTTGAAAAATTTTTTTCAGGAGAGACATCTTCAAGACAGTGACTAAAATAACACTATTGCGAGATTATGAAGATATAATTAAGGAGACTACCGTATCCCCCGGCGATATCTGATTCGAAAAACGCGGTTGCATGAAAGTAGCCGAAGGAGAGGTAATCGCGTCTCTCATTCACGCCTGCAACGGCATAACGGATCCGCGAAATTATTTATACGATCTTACAATGGCAGTTACGTAAGACGTGCCGTGTGGAACTGGAATAGCGGGAACTGGTCTCGAGCCAATAATTGCTGCGTCTTAATCGGTCGACGCTCGTCCTTCGGGGAGAGTGGTTTGAAAGAGAAAATCAGGGAGCAATCTTTGTCGAAGACATTCTTTATTAATCCGCGAATCAAACGCTTCCGACCTTCCAGATCATTTCTAAAGCGCCACCACTTGAAAATATTTATACAGAATTTAATAAACGTTATTAGAAATTCGTACTTATACGTAATTTTAATTTTCATCTCTTTTTTTTTTAAATACAAAATGTCAATAAACTTACCAATTACGTTTCGATGTACTAATAGAATAATCATTACCTTCAATCTTGTTTATTGTTATTAATAATTGTTTTAATTACTTTAGCACGAGGCCAATTATTGTGCGTAAAAGCTAAATCAGATACATACCTCCCTTGTATAACGGAGCGGCTCGATCGGGCATTGTGTTGAACAAAAGTCGTAGGACCTTCGTCGATACAAATGAGCGAATGCCGTCCTTCTTGAATGCAATTAATGCTTTGTCCTAATTTTGCGCTACAGTGGTATTTCAAAAGTTAATAGCATAATATAGACATAAAAATCCATTACCATAGTTGATAAACGTATAAAGATTTAAGACGAGCAGAGTCATTTCTACATATCATTCCTTTACTTCAAATACGACACAATTAAAGAAATTAAGTTTTTCAAAAAAGAGGAAAAACTATTATTCAACTTAACAGAAAATTAAATAATATTGACTAATTAAATAATATTGACAATAAAATAGTATTGACAAAAAATATGCTCTTAGAAACATGACTAAATGTTATTTTTGTCACATTTTCGCGTTTTAAAATCCTCAAAAAAGCTATCCTTTTTTACTTATGATAATTTCGATATTTTACAAAATTATGACAAATCGGAATAATTCATCAAAAGTGATATAACTTGAAATATTACTAACAGTTTATATTTACTTTGATCAATCAAAATAATCAACTAAATTCAAAATAAAATAATTTCTTTTTCAAAATTCAATCATCAAAATTATCTCAATTCTAAATATTCTTTTTATAGAAGATACTATTTATTTAAAAAAACGAATAACTCAAAATGTATTACTTTTGTAGAAAGATATTACAATCTCTTTAATAATCTTAAAATCAATACAAATGTTATTTAAGTAACGGACTGTGAAATTAAGTTAGGTCATTTACAATGAATAATACACTGAAAAAAGAATCTGCAAGTTGCATTAACTAGAATTCTGTTGAAAATAGACAAATCACAGAATTTTCTGATTAAATCTATTGTAATTCTAATGAAATAACTAGAATTCTAATTGATATAATCAAAATCTTCTGGTTCATTCATTTCTAATCAGAAATTTTTCTCAATATAAAGTGTATTTTATAATTCATTCATGATAATAATTTAAAAAAATCATATTTTTTAAGTTATGCCACTTTTAAAAGGAATATATAAGGGAACAATATAATTATATATATTTTTTATAATGTAAATTGAATGATGATATTGCTAGCTATTGCTAGCTTGATATGAATATCTCGATTGTTAAGTCGTGCCACCGACTGAATAATTCGCGCGCAAAACAGGTATGTCGAGCAACTTGGTTGTATGTTTGTTGAACAATGGGATGTAAACTAACTTCAAAGTGGGTGAACAGGTCACGCGGTTCGCAGTGGAAACAGAATATCGTATCTTGTGCTCTTTCTCCAGAAAGGCTTGAGAGACGCGAGTATATCGAAAGTCAGATATATACATATATGTATATATGGGAAAGCTTCAGGAACGATACACTATTGAAATTCATCGCTTTCGCCACGCACACAATCAACATTTTACGTAAATAGATCTTTAAGTCTCTAAGATAACTCATATATATTTATGTAAATTTACGTATAATATTTAATTTCTTTCTCTCGTAATTTATTACTTCATATTACGTGTATTTTTAAATAAATTAATACATTTAGAAAGGATCTCAGAATATACAAAATAAGTAGCATTATATAATTAAAATTATATAATTAAAATATATTTACGCGATTGGCAATAGAATAACGAATACTCTCTGCATTGAATGTCGAAATCTCGGAAGACTCGCCGCATTTTGATCTGGCGACGCTTCTTCGTTTAAAACCTTTCACTTCGATATGCTGAGACATCGAGAAAACGCGAGTGAATGCGATTATTTAAATAACAGCTGCATCACGATCGAATGCGGCTTGATTGTACTCTCACTTTCTCTGCAATATTGCCATCGACCCGGTTTCCAACGACACAATTTGTTCTGCCAAATGGGAAAGTGAACGTTGCCATGAACATCGTTGCTTTTATGTTTGTCTTGCGAGAGAAATTCTTTCCAAAGGAGTGGCAGAATCTACCTCGATTCCATATATATGATACTGTGATGAGATAAATACATACAGAACTTCGTACACTTCTTAATAATACTCTTTGTTTGTAATAAAAAACAAAATCATTGATCTTTGATCCTTTAAATCAATTGATTTACAGACAATAAATATTGAAGATATAAAAGAAAAAAAAAGAAAATTTCAAAAACCCTTTGAAATTACCATGAAATTACATCAACCTTCGACAAGAAGAAACTTCTTAAGGTCAAATCAATAATTGTCAGGGACGACTTCACGTATAAGACGATTTCTCTATACGTTGACGAATGCCGTGCAATATTTCCGCTTTTACGAGATCGTTCTGAGAGTGGTCCTTGCATGCCATCGTTTCACAGGTTTATGTATTTACTATTGTTAATACAGGATTTACCGAATGATTGACAATAACTGCAAACGGCTCGCTTATATTATAGATTTTACGGACTATTAGAAAAAACAAATATATGTATTTAATAAAATATTTACTACTTTTCCTTATGTACTAAAAAAGTTTTTCTGTTAATATAAAATTTGCAATAAAATTTATATATAAAAATCTATTATTTATATACCCATAAATTTATGAAACCTAAATAACTCAAATCTAAGAGACAATATAATTAATCACCAATTGATTTTATACTTTACTATCATTTATCATTCAGAAATTTTTATCTTTGCTCTCAACAGAGATTATTGTAAATTCTATGTGTATACCATACAATGCATTTTTTGTCAACTCCATTAGAACTGGAATCAAAGAAAGTCGTAGGTGTTTGCTAATCGCCATAATCAGACGATCGTTAATATCAGTCCACCTTCGCGATGTCGTTTCGAGTTTGCCAGCGCTTACTATATCCCGGAAATAGCTTTCACTTTCTCCTCATCACTTCGACCAGTTAACTTTCCCTGCTACGATGCTGATATCGGCCATCACCAACGAGTCCAGATGAGCGGACGTACGCACGTATGCTCTTGTAAATCGGGAAAGGGGGAAAGAATCGGGTTTCTAGGTCGTCTGATGGGACAAAGAATCTATCTATCTCTTTCACACTCACGGTGATTCGTGAACTCGTCATGAATCCAAGTACACTCTTACTAACTACGCTTGTTCTTCAAATGGCAAAAGCTGAATCGCTTTCTATCTCGTTAATATTATACGCGATCTGGCTATAGCAGGAAATGATGTTATGTTGCGAAGCGACATACATTTTGGAACTAAAAGCTCAGATTTCGTAATATCGATAAATTACCAATTTCTCATTTTTTCCAGCTATCTATCTTAAGGAAAATTTTAGTGAACTACTTAAGAGAATATATTAAACTATAACGCTTTGAGTATATTTACATCATGAAGTATTATAAATAATATTAGTAAGGAAATAGTTTTCTTTTCCTTCGATCACGAAACATTCAAGGTATATGTGGCATCGTCCTCTCTCGAAGAGCGAAAGGAGATGAGAAAGTGGAACACGGCCAATGGCCTGCTAACCCGGTGACATACATTTCTTGCTTGTTTCAACGAAAGTGAAAAGAATCATTCTTTTATCATAGACTTATGTTTAGAGCAAAATAATATGTTATACAAGTAAAAGATATCTAATGTAAATTGCTAAATTTATCATCACTTATGACAATGTAAAGCCAATAACTCACAGGAGATACATAAAAACGCTATAGTGAATACTATTTAACCTTATGAGCTCCAACAGTAAAATCATTGTTCGTTGTAGAAGTGAAAAAGTTTTGTAATTTTTTCAGATAAACTTTCAAGGATCTTGAAAATTATTAGCAAGTTAGTTTACTTTCTAAAGAAAGACAATGATTGAGCTATTTTGAAACGTTAACTTAAAATGTGTAATCGTAAGAGAACAACTGTGAAAATGAGAAAATCTTATTTCGAAATATCGTCCTTGGGTTTTTATGACTTTCATAAATATCTATTCTAACTTTCGATAAAACAACAATAGAAAAATCGTAAAAAATATCATTATTGTTCTCTATGAAATATTATTGCTTTCTACAAAACATTGAACGTTAAATAACGATAGTCAACGATAAGTCAAGTATCAAATTAATTTCTAAAAGAAATATCGTGATATGCATCATCACAAATTACATAAATAATTTTAAAAGTTATGGCAGAATTTATCAAGGACAAAAGCGCGATATTGCACTTGGTTTACTCTCTCCTTATGCTAAGTAAAAGTTTCGACATCCTTGGCTCCGGTTTTAGTTTTAAAGTACGGACATACATAGATACGCTTTGGCCTCTGCTTTATCCATTTATAAATCATTTTCTCGCAAAATAAAAAAAATATGTATAAGATTATTCTTTCTTTTAAAACGTTATTACGGTAGATGTAATCTTGTAATTCTAACTTACAAGAGAACACGAATCTCCTTGGAAATATATCATGGAAATATATTCATGAATTAAGAATGAAATTACAAAGTTGACAGGCTCAAGGAAAATCATCGATATTTTCTCAATATTAAAAATGTAATTTTCTGAGATTACTTTATAAAATAATTTGAAAGATTAGCGTTTCCGTAAAAATATTTATATAAACTGCTTTTCACACTTTTTTTTTTACATTATATTACAAAATTTCAAAAGCTCGCTATGTGTTTTATGTGTGCGTATATGATACTGTGTTTAAACCAGTTTGCATTTCTAGACTTCTTAAAAATTTTTACGTAGCGTGAATGCATGATGTCGCAAATTTTTCCAAAATTTGTAGGCATTTCCGTATTTCAACCGCGTGATTTTAAACGATGACGACTACTATTAATACAGCGGCTCAATGAGAAATCGGCCTTGGATACGTATACTCGGAAAGCAAATGTAATCACGAGATACGTACAAATCTCGCAAAGATCACGTCGATCGATATAACGTTAAGAAAATGTTCCGTTTGCACGCCAGTTCATGGACGAAAATAATACGTTATACATTCTTATAAAAACTGTACTTTCTGATTAATTCAATTTTGTAAAAATAGATTTTAAAAAAGTTCTTTTAAAATTATTGAAGATATATCTAATAATATATCTACACTAAGAAAAAAATATAGTTAATTTTAATAAGCATTTAATTCAATACTGCCAACTAAACATTTATTTACAGTAAGTAAATATTTGTTCAATAAAAAAAATTATTGTTAAATTAAATTAACATTTCTTGTATCAAATAAATATATCTTTATATTTAATAAATATTTAGTTAAATATAAGGCAAATATTTAGTATTCAACTAAATATTTATTAAAATTGACTATATTTTTTTTTCAGTGTATGGAGTGAGAAAACTGTAAATTAACTCATCATCTCGAAGGTCGTAAAGAAGTTAACACTATTGAATTAGAAGATTGAAAAGCGGTAATGACCGCGCAACCCACCTTTTAGGTCATAATCGGCTATAATGGAAACTAGGGATATATATTAACGACCGTAACCTAGCGATGTTAGCTTGTACCTTATAAATTATATAATGTACGAAAAAACGTTTTGGGAAACCATATATCCTAATTCCTTTTATAAGTTATACCAAGCTGCCCTTATGTCATAATGAAATATTTCTCGATTCGAATAGTCAAAGAATGAAATAGTATACTTCGTGTCCTTCACCAATTTTTAAATCGTTTCGTTTCCTTATAAAAAAGTCAAAGTATCTTCCCACCCACCAAGATGTCCAAAATAAATTTATGAGTTGGTTATAAGTAAAAAATACATATTTA
>NW_017259255.1:859395-862564 GCF_001594045.1 Atta colombica | reverse complement strand
CTGACAAAAAATATATTAATTGTGTTTATATAAAATACACGGAAAAAGGATAGTCGAAGATTAATTTAAATTTTAACTATAGATTATGATCTTAAAAGAAATATTACGGACTTTTTCATTTACTATATTAGTTATATATGAGTTTCTTGAAATTTTATAACAGAAAGTTTGTGAGTATACTTAAGATTCTTCTTGCTAAATGCATCATATAGTAGTTTAGCTGTATTTAGAACGAAATACAAGATTAAATCTAAGTTCTGTATGAATAGTATACACAATAAATCTAACTAGAGTAAATCGGCTTTATGTATCATTCGTATGTTGCACATCACAATGATAATACGAGTGACATATACGTGCGTTGATGCGCCCACGTGGGATAGGTATAGATGTAGCCTCGAGATTTTAGGTCGATAACCGTGACGTCAGCGGTTCGCAGGCGAGAGAGAGAGAAGCGATGTGATAGAGAGAGAAGAAGCGAAAGAAATGATGAAGTTCAAGGTTACCGCGCTTGAATGCACGTCCCACGCGGAAAATAGGAAAAGAGGGCGAATGGATTTTCCAGGTCCAAGGAAAAACGTCAACGCCTAGAAGGGGCGGACTATATCCGTAACGGAGCATATTAGAAGGAATTATATTCTTAAAGGGGCGCGTCTTTTGAGAAAATAAAATTGATAAGATCTCGTTTATTGAAATAAAAATCGTTTATGAAATAAAAATCAAATTGAAAAATGTTACATGTCAATTTAAAAAATTTCAAGAAAATTTAATGTTCAAGAAAGCAAAAATATTATTTTTCTAAAAATGTATTAATTTAATTGAAAAAATATTTAATTTAACTCAAAAAATTTTTTTTCAAGAAATATTTCAAGGAAATACTGAGAGTTTATCAAACAGATAGACAATACTATTTCAAATTCAAATAAATTATCATATGCTAACTTTTTGCAAGTTGTTAAATAGGCATTTCGTAAGAAAATATTCTGAAAATATCATTACTACATAATAATTCACTGACTACGCAGAATAATAACACGGATGGTCACTGATATGCAATGACACGATTGCGATTGCTTTGAAAACTTGATATCGCTTTCGTAATATCGATACTGTACATATGTACGACGCAATAGACATTGTTGCTCATTGAAGTATATCAAGTATGCGAAGAATATTAATTGAACGCCTCGTCAAATTTTTCACATGACATGTTTATTGATAGCAACAATTCATTATTTAGTAGTACACTGAGAGAAAATTTTTGACATTTGTGACTATAATTGCATAGTAAAATGATTATGGTTATAAAAGTTCCATTTTTACAGTTATTAGTGTAACAATATTAGCATTATTAAATTATTAAATAATTAAATAAATCCAATTGTAGACATAAAATTATTACTAATAATAATTTTATGTCTACAATTGTATTTAAAAAAACATATAGGTGGAATCGAAAATGACTGTAAACTGTAGTTAAACTATAGTAATCGTAATCACTTTTTTCTTTCAGCGTATTATGATTATAATGCAAACAGCGCGTGAAACTCGGATCCTGCGAAATCACTAGTTCAAGACTGAAATCTGTTGTCTCGATATTCGAATGCTCTCGAAATGAAATCGTATTTGCGTTGGCACGCCCGGACGTGGCCCGGACATGGCCCGGACTGAGCAACCTTGAACTTGTTCGCTCCCTTGAACAATTCACCCTCAGCTTCCGACCTTCTACGCCTCCCCTCTCCTACTTTAAAGCGTATATGTTTAGTATTTCACAATAAGTATATATTCTTGATGAGCAATGGAAAAGAAATCGATGTTGCAGAACCATCTTCTTTATTTCACATAGGTACGTGAAATGTGAAGGCGACCAGAGTAAAAGATACATTCATCGGCGTTACAAACAACAAATGTGACATCATTTATGAGATTTGTTTGCCAACACCTATAATTTTCCGCTTCATTCTCCCAGTCACGATCGTATTTCGAATAATAAAACATCTCTTTACTATACGAAGGATTAAATAACGTACATTCTGTGCTAGAATCCTTACGAGTAGCAATCTACGGATCGACCTCACGTTGCTCTCGACAAGTAACCGTGTATAACGGGTTTGCCCGTGACCAACAGGGACCTTGGCAGTGGCTCGCAGCGACGAGGAGCGACGGCAGGGCTGAGCGTCGCGACGCAGACGTCGAATGCGCGCGCAGTTCGCTCGATGCACCCGGAGGTCGCGCTCACGCGCGCCGGGAACGACAACCTTGACCTTATACCACAGCCCGGTGACGAACAAGGTCCATCCACTCTTGAACGAATGAAGGTCGGCGATACCGCGGCTGGAGACGGGATGGAGGAGGGTAGAACAGGGGGACCTAGCGAAATCCAGCCACTCCGCTCGATCTCCCTCGAGGACGCGTTAACGATCCTCAATTACCGCACCCTCGGCAGTTCCCTCGCTCATTCTCTCTTTTTCTCTCTTTCTAGTGTCAATTTTTTTTCTCTTTTTCTCACTCTTGTAATAAACTATTCGTTTCCTTTTTCCCTCCACACGAGGATTCTTCTTCCCCCTCATCCGAGGACTTTTATCGTCTATATAAAAAAAAACTTGGAGACTATAAAAGGCAACATCAAGTTACCTTCGTAAGTTGTATTTTTGGCGAAATGAAGAATGCTCACCAAAGGATTTTCCATTAGATACTGTAGGCATGGTCTAAAGCTTCGATATTACAAAAATTACCTTAATAGAAACTTCAAGCCTATCAAAATCCACTGACAGAGATTTAATTAATTCTATACATGATATAACGATCATTCAATACTTTTTCATTGCTTTCAACACACTGCACTCTGTATTTATTTTTATATAATATTTATTTCGAGTGTAAATTTAGTTGCAACATATAAACATGATAAAATAATTTTTATAAATACAATTTTTATAAAAACAATTGTAAATTACTAGCGAATATATTTTAATTAATTTGTCTATATATATAATTAATGTGAAAAATCATTCGAGCAACCCTACGATTGTACGGAGTTTACTTGATGAAATAGTAACATATCACATTAAAGAAGAAAAAATATATACATAAAATTTAAAAAATGTAATATTTACTCCAGACTGTGTTGAATTTATTTTTAAATACACATCGTAGATGTATCAAAAAG
>NW_017259255.1:844552-859295 GCF_001594045.1 Atta colombica | reverse complement strand
AATATAATTTTATAATATAATTTTGAAAATATAATTTTTTTGAAAATATTTTAATTATTTCTTTAGATGCTCTCTCTTAAAGGATATTGAATAACTCTGATAAAATTCGAATTAACTTAACTGGTTTTGTTTAACTTAATTTAATTTAATTCAATTAGCAGAATTTTTTAGCAGCAAAATATGTACAATATAATCTTTCTTTTTTACATGTAAAACAGCAAAATTAATTATATCAAAAAAATATCACAGGCATTATGTGATAAATTAATCGCCGATTAATCAAAATTTGATTGAAGTTATTTTCTTAGAATTCCAAATTAAGTAGTTATCTATGCTCCAAAATTAACTCAATTGTGAATGCAGAATCTTCTTTGCAGACTCTTCGGAACTTCTATGACTTAGAAATTTGTCATTTTAACTAACATTTTTCTTTCAGAAAAAAAAAATTGTGCTTCTACATTAATATCGAAAATTAAAAATTGAAACATTGAAAACAGAATTGAAAACAGAAAAGAAAAAACGCAATCAGATATGAGTAAAATTATTTTTGTCTCTTTTTTTCATATTTATAAAAGAATGACTCGATATTCATTAGTGTGTAATATCTACAAATTAAAAATTCATGTTTGCAGTATATTTCCTTTTCTTGCTTTGATTTCCCGTATCACTCTCTGTACTTAACTAAACTACCACTCTAATTTGCGGTTGCGCACGAAGGGCAATGCGAAAGTAAATAAACAATTAGTCACGCGACATAACAGATGAATACACTTACCGGCCGATGCACCAATATAACCTTATTACTGCTCCGCCGGCTGCGCTATTGTTTCGAACATTCGTTTATTCAAGGACACAGATACAATTAATGCGATACCACGATCGACCTCTTTATCCGGCATACTCAACATTCATTGCACTTACGCGCAAACGAGTAAATCACACGAAACACGCCGTGCACGATAGGTACTCCGCGATTACGTTCCAATTATGACGTAAATAGACAAGGCGCAATATTATGCATAATGGCGGTCATTGGAGACGAACAATCAATCAAATTTACGAGTCTAATCTTCAGCGCCAATAATATCACCCGTTATGTTGCTTTCTAAAATTTGAAATGAATCTCCAATCGATTATCTCGTTATAAGTGCATATCTATGAAAATATTACATATTCCTTTTTGCTTTATCCGTTTCTATTAATGTAGATTGTCTTTAACCTTAGTTTAACTTACTTTTTATATTTATTATCTTGATATTTTTAATACTACTAAATTAATAGAAAAGAAAATACACAGCAAGTACACAGATTAAAGAGCAATTATCTTTACTCCTCTTTCTTATATCTATACAAAATGTCATATCAATCACTTCAAATGTCTCTTGAATAGTGCATTTTAGGGAAAAATGTTTTAGACAAAAATTTTTGGATTTCGAGAGAGACATAAGGTGCCATTAAATTGATCTTGAGTTGTGTCGTCAAAATTAAGGTTATTTTGAATTTTTTTTAAGGAACTCTATTTTTCATTACACATTCTTGTAGCTTACCTCGAGAGCTTCTCAAAACATTGTGATAAAATGTTTTTTCATTAAGTTTGCGAATTATAAGGCTTGAAAGTTACAGTACCGTCGGCATTAGCATTACTCAAAGTGTCCAACCGACGATTAAAATCCCTTGAATGTTGTTCTGATTCACGATCTGGATAACATTTGTCAAGATCAAGACTATTGGAGGGTTGTACTTCTTATTTTTATTTTTACGTAGAAATAAATTTTTAATACAAAAGTAAAAATAAATGGAACAATCTCCAATGACCTTGATCTTGATAAATGTTATCCAGAACAAATGATCCTGATGATAATGATCTTGAACAAAATTCAAGAGATTTTAGCTGTCGGTCGGATATCTTGGGTAATGCTAATGCCGGCGGTGCGGTGCTGTAACTTATAAGTCTTATATCTCGAAAAGTACTTAATCAAAACGAACTTAATTATAATGTTTTGGAAAGCTCTCGAGATAAGCTACAAGATATGTAGTGAAAAATGAGGGGTTCTATTTAAAAAATTCGAAATGACTTTGTCCTGATCTTAACAACGCTACCCAAGGTCAAACCAATGGTACCATCTTCCTTCGAATGTTTCCTTCGAAGTCCCAAAACTTTTGTCTGAAACATTCTTCCCTAAAATGCACTATGTAAAAGATATTTGAGGTAATCAATTAAAATAGAACATGCTATATAAAAGTAGGACTTGACATTGGGTACTTTCCAATTGTAAAATAACTAGACACTTTTGTGCATATGATGGCATAAGTTGCATTTCAATTGCCGTAATCGTCGCCATAATACTACATTCTTATTCAGCCCGAGGGCTACTAGTCGGCTTGTATTTTCTAGTACTAACAATTATATGTTACTAATCGCGGCAGTTAAAAAAGAGATTGGAGGACATTCAATGGCAGGTACTTTTACTTTTTTTCCATTCAATACAGGCAGAACAAGCTACATTTAATCTAACTCTATCGGAAACGAAAACCGTACATAGCGTACATGTCTGTATAGCGTACAGTTTCAATTGAATCGTATACAATGTTACACTTTGCGCATTCCTGTGTATGTTTGTTAATATGTTAAGATGTTAATTGGAAAGCATGACCTATCAATTAAGTGAATGTGTATTTTTCAGTTTTAAAATCTGGTTTCAGAGTAAAACACAAAAGTGAAACACAAAAGTAATAATGGCTGCGTTCAACAGAAAAAGCAGTTTTGAAATTGTTGTAAAATTCCTTTTAATATGATTTGTCTTGCTCTTAGTTCTTCACTGGATCTAAATGTATAAACAAATCGTATTAAAGAATCTTAAGGCGGCACACGATGTATTTTCTGCTGGATTTCTAGCTGGATTTATATTTTGTTATTGACTGCAGTAGACAGTACCACAGCCAATATAGCATCGCTTTACAATAATTACAATAATTACAAAACTGCTTTTCTACTGAACGCAGCCAATAATATCATAAGGAAGACCATCATGATCTTATTTGTCTCTTATAAGTTCATTTATAATTTGTAAGCATCAAGTGACGTCATGATGGCATCCTACGATATCATTATGATTTAATTATAACTCCTGTTCGTTTCTAACAATGTACATTAACTTTAATCTCGGTTCAATTTGCTCTTTATCTTTTTCTAATTACTTTTTTTAATTTTTAGAAAAAGATGAGATATTAATATTATTCAACTGAAATTAAAATTAACCTACATAGAACATCTATGTTCTACCTGAAATTCTACCTACAGTATGAAATTCATTATTTAATCTCAATTTAATTTACTCTTTATCTTCTTCTAATTCTAAGAATTAGGAAAAAATGAATAGTAATTAAACCGAGATTAAAATTAATCTTATATTGGTGGAACCGGGTCTAAGATTTAATGACATTTCGATCAATTTCGACTAATCAATTAATTCGATCGACAGAACCATTTAAAACATCTCTAAAACAAATCGTTGTTCTTAATCTTTTTCGATATATTAAATACAATTCTATTAATTAACTTGATAATTTTATTCGTATTACTTAATAAAATAATGCCGATTAAATTAATCGAAATTGGTCGAAATGGTCCTTCAATGTCGATTCCATTATCATTTCTCACTGAGTTAGAAAAAAATAAAGAGTAAATTAAACCGAGATTAAAATTATTCTATATTAGTAGAAATCTATATTAGTAGAAATCTATATTAGTTATCTATATTAGTAGAAATAAATATTATTATTTTACGATTCCGATTTCATTTTATCCGATGCAAGGCATTTCTCCGTCGGTTCCCGTCCGAAAAGTTTGAAATATACGGCGATAACTTCACGCAGATACGTGGACTGCAGTATATCGTCTAGTTTCATTCGCCTGCGAGGGATACCAACCGCGAGCGACACTCGGTCGTCCTATGAATTTTTTGCTCTATAGTTGCCATAGATTTCAAATTTCGTACATAAGTCACGCTCAATTAGTACGCTTAAACATCGCGAGCGAGTGAGTGGTCGAAACTGTCGTGTAAAGAGACGGGAGAGTGTCGAATCGTGATAATTAACCCGTAAATCGAGCAGTCGATCTTTTCGACACGACGTGCGTGCGTGAGTGAGTATTCTGTGCGGTGAATATAAATATGCACTTGCGATGCTAACGACTCATAATCAAGCATCGTATTGAATCGAAGTATTGAAGAAGGATCGCGGTGTATCCCGAGGAAGGAATTCGGCGTATCCGGAAGCGACGACGACGGTGACGCGGGCGATCGGCCGGTGAGTATTATATTACGTTCACGTGAGACTAATTACTCGACCTCGTCTCGTTCACGGCGACCCGGTCCGGCGTCGTTGCGTCACAAGGATTAGCATTCCCTCGTGCCATGATGGCGAAACGTGGCACGCAGGTTTTTCCTTCGAACTGAAATACAATCGGGTCGGGTAATGGCGATCTACGAATAGATCCATTAAACAGGCTCCCGCTAAGAATAGGCGGGGCGTCCGAAATTTTTGAAGGACACGGTCGGCCTTTAGGTCCACCCTGCGGAGACCCGGAGTCGCATATTCAGTTAAGTCGAACAAAATAGTCGTCCCGGACCGATTCTCGCGTAGATTAGAGACGGTAGAGAAGTCGAGGTCGCCCTTGACGTAAGCGCCTACCGCGTGTAGATACACAAATACGCTGACGCCTTTTCGCGTATCGCATTCCAAGAATTAAGTACGACACGCCGCGCCGGCCGGAGCTACAGGATATCGCGAGGCGAGGCGAGCGAATGGCGTAGATTAACTCCAAGTATCCGAGTATATTAGTCGCGATCGCCAACGGAAATCGTTCACCTCGGCGATTATTGAATTTATTAGCGGCGCCGATCGCCGCCGGCGGCGATCGCGATCTTTGTTGATGCAAATGCTCGGCGTCGCCGTATATGCAAAGTTGGCTCGCGATTAAACAAGCGGTAACAAGTGGGTGTCAGCAAGCTCGGAATATTTTTACGCTTTTTAAGGCTAACGTCGATGCAATCTTTGCTACATTTATTCATTTAATATTCAGGTATTTGAACGTAAAACGACGTTTGAACTAAATACATAACGGATTTAAACTGCGTTGCAATCGGTATTTTTCTTTCTCTTTTTTTTCCTCCCTGCGTAACTTATTATATACATTGCTATGCAGAAAATAAAACACATTTGTATGTACGAGTGCATCAGATATGTTAATAAATCCGTCGAAATAAAAGCGAAACATCCGCTTAGGCGTTGGCGATACGTGTCTGTGTATGCTATTTGGGTCGATTCTTCCTCCCAATATCGGTGTAGTAGCGCGTCAATTCGGTCTTGCAATAAGCGGTCTCTACATCTTCCGACCTTGACATCGACCGTTGTAGCTACGCAGTTGCAACCAAGTGCATCACCGATATCTGCCACCTACTAAAGCGAACTGTGAATACGATCGTTTATTTGACAACATAAACACTTCATCAGTAGTAGCTCCAAATTCATCGGAGTATCTCATTATTAGTTGGTACTTTTCAGTAAGAAATACAGTGCAGTCATGCAGTGATCATTTCATTTTTGTTTAACATTGGTAAACAACAAGAAGTTACAATGATTCACTGTGTTATTATCTGTCTCTTGTTGGAAAACATCCATTTTCAGTTAACATGCGGCAGAACGATGATGGAATATGCACTGCAATATGCATTGCAGGAAAAACCTAAGGCATTCAAACTGGTTGCTATTGTTAAATTCACAATCTCAAATTATATCTAATTTGAGTTATTTTTGGTCATTCCTATAGATCGAGTCTGCTCCTATTAACATGTCATTGATTTAATTAAAACAATGGATTTAATTAAATGCAATTCAAGAAATGTTAAATTTAATTCAGTGACTCAAATTACTAAGTGCATGCGTTGGTATAATTGCTGTTTGTTTTGAAACTAACAATAAACAACAATTCAACTACAAAAATGAGTTGATTAGATGTGACTATTTTTTTAAACCATATGTTTTGTATTAAAATTATATACTTTGATATACTTGAAAGTTAAAAGTAACAATGTTATTTAACTCAAAGAATTGGTTTGTATTTGATCTTTTAACAGTATTAGAATATCGATACTTTTTTGCTTAAGCATCCTATAATTATTTCGATGATCCAACAAAATTATTTTCATATTAATTATATCTAGCTAATGTTTTCGATATTTTAGCAAAATTATTCTTTCCGTGTACAGTTTTATTCAATTATAACGGCAGTATAAAGCAACGCTATGCGATTTATCCATATTTTACAGAAACGTGATCGATGACGAATCTTGGCATCCGCCACGCCACACAATCAGTTCGATGCTACTTTCGCGAATGACGGTGCATCGACGCCGACGCGAGGCGATCTTTATAGATATCATCGACCTTGTCCTTGACATCGACCGCAGCGTCCCGACGCTACACGCAGACGGCCCGTAATTACATCGAGATATCCGATACAGTGAAAAACTTATCCGTGGAGAAGTTTACCTCTTCCGATCGGATGAGAAGTATTTAAAGAGAATTTAAGAGACGCGATCTATATCAGTGGACGAATAGGTGATAGATTTATACGTAGAATATTTCATAAGATTATATAAAACTTTTTGGAAGCTTATTCTCCAAATACAAGAGACGTAACAAATATGTAGTTTCGTTCGCGATCTATAAATGGCCTTTTATCATTATTTCTTCATGCGTTAAAATGCAATTTAGAACTTGCGACTCTTATAACTATGTGTTCTGTCATATCATTGTCAGAAGAGTCTCGGATTATTTCTGTATCTACATCGACATTATGCACAAAACAGAATTGCCCAAAATAAAGCAAGGACAAGTTCGACTAATCTCGTACAACGTGAATAAGATCATATTCCATTACTATTTATTAACACAGTAGATTCTGCGTCGGTTGACTGGCGGACAGAATTGGACTGGTCTATGTGTAAACAATATCTAAGTGTAGACTTCGTTACTTATCTCTTTACCAGTAACTCAATACACATTCTCTGCATCAATATATATATATATATATTTATTTATTTAAACTTCTCCAATTTATAAAAGCAGGAACATAGAATAATTTAGAATGAGAAGAAATTCAAAATTCTTAAATGTGTATTACAATATATAAAAACGATATTTATTTACATATCTTATAACTTATCTGATATAAGATGTGTATACTTATATATCTTATATCTTGAATTATGCAAACAAATGTATGGTATAGTTTTCATGAATTAACAATGTTTTATAACGTGAAAATGAAGAAATTATTTACTTTTCCTCTTCATATTTTTAGGCTGTACCCTTAGTTTTTTGCCTCGATTATTGCCTCGCGTTTTCTTTCCACGTCCCTTAGTTTTTTCCTTCGCTTTTGCCGCGCGTAAATCTTTCTTCATCCTCGGATCGACTACTTTATATCGACCTTTCACACCAGGAGGCCGAACGGCTCGCTTTTGCGTGGTATGTTTCTTTGCTACGATATACGTAACTTCCTTTTTTGGCTCCTGACGAGCTTTCTTGTACAACCTTAAATCAAATAAAAAATCGAGTTAGAATAGATATATTCATCATCAAATTAGACGTTCTATAAAAAATCGTACTTACGCTTTAACTTGTCTGGCTTTCTCTCTGTCACTGATATCTACATTATCCATCAATGCTTCTACCTTCTTCTTGGCCTTCTCAAGTTTACGAATTGCACGTTTCTTTTTTCTTGCTTTAGCTTCCATTACTTTCTTAATGGGTCTTACATTCAAGTCCTCCATTCTCTTTTTATAGTCATCGGCAAGTTCTTTAGGTACAGGCACTTCTTTTTTCATATGCTTTTCTTCATCCTTTACAAACCAATCGGGTAATTTCTCATCGTTAAACGCATATCTATTCCAAGCCGAATCAATCAAATCTTTTCGAGATTTTTTACTTTGAATCAGCAATGATCCGAGTGCTAAATCTTCGGGAGTTAGTTTTTTTTTCTTCGACTTTTTATCTGATTAATCATGAATAAACATATATATTAATAATAATAAATAATTATATAACTAGTTACGAGTAATTATTAATTAGCTCAAAATATGTACACTGTAAAATATGTACAAGAAAAAAATTGTTCATTTGACTTAATTGTTTAATTGACTAAATTAATAATTGTCTTTCGTTGAAGAATGTATGTATTTTAAATCCGATTGTATCAACATTACTTTTAAATAAGGCTTAAAACTCTTTTTTTTTTAAAAGTCGAGAGAGAGGGAGAGGAGAAAAAAAGTTTCAAGTTTCGCTTAATAAAATAAAAATAAGTTGGCCTAAGTCAAATATAATATGTTTGACTTAAATATATTTTTCACCGAAAGAATTAAAGATAAACAAAATTATAGTTACATATAATTAATAAACTATAACTATATACTATAATTATAAATTAATTTGGTCAAATGAACAATTTTTTATCAGTGTAACCAAACAAAAACTTCTTTACCTGTTTCTTGCGGCACTATCTCAAAACCATTTTTTCCACCGATTTTTTTCAATTTTTTGTTAGGTGCCATCATTTCTTCCACATCATAGTCTGAATTAGTATCATCATTTTCACTGATTTTGCGTTTTCGTTTCTTTTCTTCATCTACTTTTATTTGCATTTTCTTCTCTTCTCCGAGGACATGTCCACCTTTCTTCTTGTACTGCTCTATCATTTTATCTAACTCATAATCTGCATCGTCTTCATTTTCTAAATTTTTAAATACATCTTTTTCAAACCAAAGTGCTGCTTTATGCGCTCTTTTGGTTTCTTTATCCCGAAAATCTAAATCAGTTAACAACGGATTACTTTCAAGATCTGTAAATTGTTTTTTCTGGTATTTATTAGTAGTATCGTCCTCTGATTCGTCCAAACCTATATTGTAATAATAATTTTATATATAGCTTTTGTTACAAATTCGAAAAATAAATAAAAAACAAGATATAAATCTTTCAATTAAAAAAGAAGGTTATTTCAATAATAACATTGCCATTAACGTTAATATTTTATATGTAATACCTAATCCAGATTTTTCGCTTTCATCGTCTGATGCATCGGTATCGCTTTCTTCGCTCTCTTCTGATTTATAATACAAGTTCTTGCTGTCCAAATGACCTATATCTTTCTCATAATAAATCGTTTTTGATTTGACTTCCTCATCCGAGTCCACATCACTCTCTGCTAAGATGTCAGGTATTTGATCTGTTACTTGCTCTAATTGTTGATAAGTTTGAATCTGGTTTAAATTAAACAAATCATCTCTTTCCAATTTAGGTCCCTCGTCGCTCTTATGAATCATTTTCAAATTGAGACGTTCGTTCAACTTCTGTCTGTCTTTATTAGCTTTCTTTTTCTTGCGTTTTAATTCTCTAGTTTCTGCTTCCCGGAGCTCAGCAATCTGTTTTTGAATTGCCTCATCTTCCAAATCTTCCTGTTCTTCGAGATTAATGGTTGCAGGTGTGACAGTAATTTCATCTTTAGTTACGTTCTTCTCTCCATTTGTTTCAGGTTGTGTCTTTTTTAATGCTTTCCACCAACTAAGTAGAAGTTTCAAATCTTTTCGCCCAAGCACTTTAATATCTTTACAACACTCCCTAATTTCTTTAGTTGTTTTCTCATGCTTATCAATAATTTCATCATCTATCACTATTTCGGAAGCATTCTGCAAAGCTGCTACTGCATCCTCACAGGCAATAAATTCTTTTGCAGATATTTTATGATATAATGTGTAATCGTTCTCACGATATCCTTCTGCTTTAGCTTTCTTTTGCTTTTCTGGATAAAGAACATTTAATTTATTTATAGTTTCTATTTGTAATTCAGAAAAGACATGCTTCGGATCAAAGAACTTGGGATCTAATTTATCAGGAGCAATATAATATTGACAAACTACAAAAATTTCTGCAGATTCACTACGTGACGCTTGAGGTTTAGTAGCATGTACCTACAATTAAATTTATAGTGATAAAATGGTAGGCAATAATTAGTAAATATTCCTTAATTGATATTAATACCTTTTTAAACAATTGTTTTAGCACCCAAATCAATGGATTATAATCTTTAGATCGAAATACTTTTGTTATAAACCAACCGCCAGCTTTTAAAAATTGAGTAGCTAATTTAAGAGCTGATAACGTCAAAACAGCTTGTTGATATGCATCATGAAGCCAACTTTTTCCTACATTGGGAGCACCATCGTTTAAAACAACATCTGCCTTCCATGTTTTTAATTCACGTGAAATAGCAACTCTACATTTATCTGTCGTGATATCTTCCACAAGACTGAGACATCCCGGAATAGGCTTTATTGGGAATAAATCTACACCAATAACTATTGATGATATTGACATATTTTGCCTAGCAACTTGCATCCAACCGCCAGGTGCAGCACATAAATCGATGCATACTCTGGACTTTTGAAGAAATTCAAATTTTCGATTTAATTGAATTAATTTGAAAGCAGCACGCGATCTGTAACCTGAATAAAATATAAAAGTTTAGTAATTACGATTATATGATTAATTAATAAACGTTTAATTAAAATACTACTACATTTGACGATAATACAGCTTTCAACTTAATAATTCATATGGACAAATAATATTACTTACCCGTTTCTTTAGCTAATTGATAGTATTTATCTTTCCTCTGCTTTCCAATCTTCGATTTTTTCCCCATTTTAAAAAGTATTAATTCTTTATATAAATACACATGTAATTGCTCGTAATTAGGAATCTATATAACGTGGTCGTTTCAATCTTATGTTCATCATGCAGGTTAGAAACGTAATAGGTCTGTTCGTGTTCTTTGTACTTTTTGCACTCAGCCATTGACCAAATACTATTAAAGACGGTCAACGTTTATGGAAATTCGCGTGTTTGTTAAAATTTAAGTGATCAAGAAATTAATAATAATACGGTATTAATTTCATGATTTATTAATTTCGTAAACATGTGCATATGTTTAAAACTTAATAATACTCGATTTTTATTTAAAATTGTAATTTATCGGCAAGATATAATAGTGATTTCGGTTGGAATGCACTAGTGTGCACTGGTGCATATAAAGACCGTTGTACAATGAAATAGCGATTTCGGCTGGAATGCACATAAAACTGTCATACACAATTGCCGTAAAAATGTATTAAAAACAGATTAAATCGTACAATCTCCAATACATTAATATACTGTTAATAAAACATGTATTTAATAATTTTTATTTCATTTTTGCATTCATAGTGATTCCGGCTGAGATGCACCAACTGCACATTTCGGGTGTCAGTGCAACTGTGCGATCGGCTGGTTGAATGGTGCAATTCCTTGCCAGTGTCGCATGTTCGTACGAACTTGATATGGACCGCACACGTGTACACAAAGTGACTCCGACAAATTTGTTGGAGCCAGTTGGTGTAATTGTTGGACTTGGTGCTTTCATAAGACACTGAAAAGCAACGTGTGATCACGTGGTATTAATTTTATCGCTAGTGTCTGATTTGCCATTTACTTAATTCTACAAATGCTTCGAAACTTTTACTTGATCAATTCAGAAAGAAAGAATTTTACCTAACCAATCAAAAAATGCTTCGAAACATTCGTAGCAAGTGAACTGTAGCCAGGCATAGTCTTCATTTGAAAATCGATATCCAATCTATAGCCAATTTTGATTTTATGAGTGATTTATATGTACTCATGGAATTTTTAATCATCGTCATCAAGTGACGATGACGAATTAATATTGACAGAACATAAAAAAAGGCAGAGCGAAAATAAAAAATTACATTGAAGAAGTCGTGCGAAAAATGTCCAATGAAACAATGAGTTTTGCAGGTTACATTAAAACTATAGTAATATATTGTTAATTTATTATTTAATATTTATGTTTTTATTATGTATTTACATTATACTTACTCGAAAAGGAAGCCAAAAAATCGCAATAAAATCGGTAAAAACGTGGCCATTTGTATCCCAAAAAAGCACAAAGAAGAAAGTGAAAATTAGAGAGCCTCACAGGGAGAGAGTGGCAAATTGCATCATGTAACTCTTTTGATTGGGTATGGGCATCAAAGTTCCAAAAGCAGGAAAAGATTGGAGAAAATTGGTCACCCCGTGACGTCCTGATTGGACGTGGTGCAATCACTTGATGCAATTTGTCACTCTTTCCCTTTCTAGTGAAAATCAGTCATCTCAAACCGGATAGATTTCTTGAAAATCGCGAATAACGCAAACAGGCGAAATTAACAAAACTATTCTTCAAATACTGGACGCTGCGACCATGATGTCGCACGCGACTAGTATTATCGATAATAAGGTTCATATTTCGTGTTCGCCTGACGAACATACATTGCCGCGGTAGTATTAATAGTGTACAACAGTCTTGATATGCACCAGTGCACATTGGTGTTTCCAGCCGAAATTACTATTAGTTCGTATAATCGTGTTACATCACAAACACTGTGGATCAGAAATATTTATCTTGCATGCGCGTGATGTTTATTTCACTTATGTCCATTTTCACCGATGTAGATTAATTTTATTCTCAGTTCAATTTACTCTTCGTCTTTTTCTAAAGAGAGTTAGAAAAAGAGAGTAAGTTAAACCGAGATTAAAGTTAATCTATTGATCGAAACGGACATTAATGCCCATTTTTCTAGTTTTAAAAATCAGAAAAAAACAGAACCAGAACCCAGCAAATGAGAATGGATTAAAATGGATTGAAATTTTTTCTATCCGAATGCATATTTTAAATAGCAAATACTCTTTTTTGGATTTAATTGAATTCAATTGGATTCAATTAAGTGCAATTGGATTGAAAAACTGCATTTCCTATTCAAAATTTTGAATTGAACAGTATTCACAATGCACTGAAAAAGCTAATATTATTTTTAGATTGAAAGGTATAGAGATATGCTCCATGCAATTCCTACAAATGAATAAAAATGCATTCAAAATTGAAAAGCATCCATTTTAACATTCGTGAATCAATATTTTTGAAAAACTGAATCCATTTCAATTCATTTCAATCCATTCTCATTTGCTGAGAATTTAGCAAAAACGAATTATAGAGGCCTTCCGTCAACTTTATCGGCGGTCCTCTTTTCTTTGTAATACGCCATAAAACAAACAAAGTACTAATAAATTTAGTAGCCCGTTATTGTAGCCCAACAAACGAGAATGTAAATGAATTGAAATGGATTCTGATTTTCAGAAATATTGATTCACGAATATTAAAATGAATACTTTTCAATTCTGAATGCATTTTTATTCATTTATAGGAATTGCATGCAGCATATCTCTATGCCTTTCAATCTAAAAATAATATTAGCTTTTTCTATGCATTGTGAATACTGTTCAATTCAAAATTTTGAATAGGAAATGCAGTTTCTCAATCCAATTGCATCCAATTGAATCTAATTTAATCCAATCGAGTTATATCCAAAAAAAGATATTCGCTATTTAAAATACGCATTCGAATGAAAAATAAAAAAAAAATTTCAGTCCATTTTAATTCATTCTCGTTTGCTGGGAGGTAAGTATATCTTTAATTTATTTTTTTTGTTTTTATATCTAATTATTTTATTGTATTTCGCTAATTGCAATAATTTTTTAAATATTATTCTTTATTGTATTATCCTTTATAAAATTCGAATTATAATAATTATTTACAATATAATATACAATTATCAATGCTGTTCAAAATGTAATAAAAATGATAACATAAGAATATAATTAACAAATTTTTTTAATGCGGGATTATATGAAAACATCGAAAATACATACGATAACAATGAAATATTGATAAATGCAGAAGAAATACTAATGACAATTAGACCGTATTTATTATAAATTATTTACAATTAATTAAATATTTACTAATAATTTGCGAATATAAAATTTAATAATATCGCGACAAAAAGTCATTAATATATTTATAACAATACTTTCATCACGTTCAAGATAACTGTCTCAATAATTTCATACTAAAATCCCTTCGCCTCGTGGTATGCTGATTAATATCCGATACAAAAAAAAACAATTTTCATAATGGAAAGCGAAAAAACTTAATTTATTCTGATTCGACATAAATTTTACAAGATCCATTTGCAAAGAAAAGTTAAGCAATCCGTCAAATACCAGTGACCTTGTTACGGCGGTGTGAATCCCGAATCTTTCAGACTACGTAGCGATAAGTAATAATTTTGGTAGCATGTCAATTACAATTACAATTATTTTTATCACATCTTTAATATAATATTAAAATTCGCGAGAAAATATGTTCTGCCACACGTGACTAAAAAAAGATCTCTTATTAAAAATAAATGGATAGAATGATTTCCTTATGCAATAGTGATTACGAAGGAATACATTTAATAATAATAAAATACATGCATTATTGTATTTTTTATATGTATGGGTACAAAAATTTCTCGAGTACCAACTGTTCGAGATGAGCCGAATCTGATAATAACAGGATTTCAAAGAATATTTATACTGAAAAAATTTATTATATAAAATTTAACAATTTGTTATTTTTCAAAAATTGCAATTATTAATATCCCGCTAATATGATGATATCCATTCGACTTATCTTGAATTTTTTGTACCCACACATTTAAAATTCAATTCATGTAATCACGACTTACTTGTTAACTATAAAGAATTTCGA
>NW_017259255.1:843366-844452 GCF_001594045.1 Atta colombica | reverse complement strand
TGTCCAATACCTAAAAATGATTGTAAAATAACAGTTAGAAAATTAAATATACACATTCGTAACCATATTTTTATTAGAGCAATCATCGAAAAATTTAATATAAGCAAATTATTTGTATAAAACTTAAATTTATTTACTTAATAATTTGAATTTAAACAAATAATAATTATATATTCATATCAATCATATAATACTATAAATTTCTATTGTTAGACAGTGCTATTGATAACATTATTAGTGACAGAACATTTAATAAAACAAAGAAACCGAAAATTATGTGCTAAAATATACCATTGAATTAATGTTGCAACTTGATTTTAAAATATATTGCAATTATCATTGACTCATTAATTGTTACTACTAATAATAACTTCAGACGAGAAAACCCGAGATTAATTCCAATCCTGCATAAGAATCTCCGAAGAGACACCTAGACTTCGCGATTGAACTTCATGAAAAGCGACGAGGAATAATTCTCCATGATGAAAACAATTTCGACTTTCCATCGGTACAAACCACGTAATCACTGACATCTAAATCGCGAAAGACAGTGATCTTTGCATATGCTATAATAAATTGTTCACTAAAATGTACTTGTAATTTTATAATGTTAAAAATGTAAATGTCGAAAAACAAGTAAGAATGTAATATTTAATCATTACCTGAAAGCTCCAATCTTTATGACTTATTTAATAAATTTGTACTAAAATTTGTACTAAATATGAAGAAAAAAATGACGATTATTCTAAACATCCAATTTTTAATAATTATATATAATTATATAAAATCACACATAATCATATAAAAAAATGACATATTTTATATACAATAAATTTATATATCATTATATATAAAATATGTCCATATAATATTTTTTCCCGGGAATCGTTGTGCAAATTACAAAAATAAGTATGATTACAGCATTTATCTGGACATAGTTTACATAAATTTTATATTACGTACTTAATATTATTGTACATACATTTATTTACAATAAAGTTAATTATAGTATTAAGGCGTTGCATAATTTATACGTGCATAGAATTTTACAAAAAAATTTAATTTCAGGTAGTTGAAAATTTAATA
>NW_017259255.1:839836-843266 GCF_001594045.1 Atta colombica | reverse complement strand
CAAGTGTATATATATATATATATATATATATATATGACGTGTTTAGTCGTACCTGTCTATACTTATCATCCTACAGACCCTACCTACCGTCCAATTATTGTCCTACCTACCCATATTTTCATTTATTCGTGCCTATTCGCAGATATCTATCTTCACCCGTATATTCCTACTTATATTACTTCATAAATGTGCAATAACACTGCGAATATATAATATATATTATAATATACGTTAATGGCTATGCTCAAAGAAAATAGATTTTCAATTGTTGTAAAATTCTGCAATACGATTGGTTCTTGCTTTTGGTTCCTTATGGATTTAAATATATAAACCAATTACATAGAAGAATTTTACAACAGTTGCAAAGCTGCTTTCTCTGCTAAACGCAGCTAATGTCTAACCATATATCCTATCGCTATTATATCCTATCCTATTATATAATAAATTCAGTGGGATAAGTTAATCGCGATCATACTAATAAGCAATAAGAAATAATATAATTAAAACAAGTTCTTTCAATCTTTAAAATACAAAAAAAATTAATAAATAACAGGGCTAATAAGAGTCAGTGCGGAATATTAAGCGCAAGTTTTGTAGATTTTTTTTAATCTACCAAACTTGCTCTCTCGTTAATCCTGTTGGTTTTTTTTTTGTATTTTGAATAACTCTCAAAAAATATAAGAACTCGCAATTTGCGAGCAATTTATCCTTCTGAATATTCAGTTTACCTTTTACGAACTTAGATTGGTGTCACACACCAACCTACATCTCAAGAACCTACTTCTTAAGAATTCTTTAAGATATTTCACAAAGAAATTTCTAAAAGATATCTTAAAGTTGTCTTATGCATCGATTTTAGACATTCTGCTCATTGGACTCGTAAAGAGATTCTCTTCTTTCTTCTGGCCTGATTGAACTCACCTTTCGTTGCTCCAACATTCTAGCTTCATGAGGCCAAAAATCGACAACAAGGAGAAATATTCCTTTTCACTGCCGACTGCTGCCGATTAATATCGTCGACAATAAGCGTAAGACTTTATGTTTTTATATGATACATGGAACACGAACGCGTCGCGAAGAGGCCATCATATTAATAAAATAGACTAAATATTAATATAAACAATTATCATTAATAATAATAGTAACAATTCTATTAATATACAAATAAATTTCGCGTTTATTCAAAATCAAAAATATAAATATTCGACTAAATATAAATTCGACTAAATCTAAAAAATTAATATAAATAAATATAAATTTAAAAAATCTTCATGTCAATAACGTTTTTATTTCAAGAGTCTCGAATATTATGAAACTAAATTAAATTGCTTAATATAAATGTTATAATCGAATGTTGTAATCAAAAAGACTTATTTAAAAATAAATGACTGAAAATTGCTAAATTATCATCCGATAAAATTCAAGGCCCATGTTCGTATTTTTAACGATTCGAACGAGTCGTTGCTGAATCTTATCTCAAAATATGCGGAGATGAGAAATTCAGATGAATGATGTAAGATCCGAAAGGGGTAATTTTCTCTCACTTCAATAAATATCCCTATTTTGTATATTACATATTTTGTATATTATATTAGATTAAAATCATTTTTTGTCATCAATCATTTTTTTAAAATCATTTTATAATTTATTATTTCAAAATTTAGTATTTAGTATTTAGTATTTAGTATTTTAAGTCATGCAAAACTCTGAACGCAATAATATAATAAAATTTAAAATAGTTATAAAATAAAATTCTTATATTTTTTGATAAAATGTATATGGGATCTTACATCATGTTATATTTCAACTGGTATAAAATCCAGTTACTATATGGATAAGTTATAAAAGATTAGACTGAAGTAAGTGCATTGAGATAAATAATAATAATTAATAAACGTGAAATATCTGTTACAAAAAAGCGAGATTAATAAATTATATGCTCTACATTACAATTTTTGTTATCATTTCATTAGTAAGATGTATAATAAGTGTGAAAAAAAAGGAATGTCTTAATAGTTCATATTATAGATGTATATACATATACGTACAATGTAGATATTGCTTTTCTGCACCAACTTATATAAAATTTAATCCTGAATGAATATTTGAGGATAAATAGGAAAAATAAGAAAACAATATTTATTAAACTGTAATAAACACTTTTCTATGTAACGGTATAGAAAATAATTTTATATACTCTAATTATTATTTTATATAAGTTTTTTTATTTCCTGTATTTCATATATTTCAAAAATGCAAATATTTATCTTTTTTCGTTTTAATTTGCAAGACGTATTATTTTAATATAAAAAATGATTATCGAAAGAACCTATTTTTTATTATACCTTTGTAATTGAATTACTTAATAACAAAGCGTTCACATTAACATGTATGAATTTACAATTAGTACAAAAAATTTAAGCTAAATTTAATAATAATTAAAAATAATTTATGGTAAAAAATTTTTCATGCATGAATATGTATAAATGTGTATAAACATACATAAATATTCATAAACATCATCATATATGAAATACGTCCTTATATGTTCATACTCTTTTTCTTTTGTAAAATTAGTTTTTAACAGAAATAATAATAGTACTGTGAAAACATTAAAAATAATTAAAGGATTAATTTTCGCATTGTTCATTTCAGGAAAGAAAAACAAGTTTGGAAAAATATTAAAAAATTGCTCAAACACAATTAAGCATAATTTTATATATAATTATACAAAAGTGATTTCTTTACATTTCTTCAAACTTGGTTTAAAAAAAACCAAATAGTATATAAATAGTATATAAATTATCTTTTTAATTATTTTTCATGTTTTCACATTATTATTATTATTTCTACACTAAAAAGTAATTTTACAAAAAAGAGAGGGATGAACAAGCATGGACATTTTATATATGATTATACATGTTTATGGATATTCATACGAAAAACTTTTTACTGAGTGTAACGTAACATTACCAATTTAACAATGCATGCACAATAAATTCCATATAAAGAGATATCCAGATATTAAGTTTATCCTAATATGTTATTACTTATCCATTTTAAGGCAACGGATGTATGGAATGCGTATACG
Organism: Atta colombica; assembly: GCF_001594045.1. Lineage (NCBI taxonomy): Eukaryota > Metazoa > Arthropoda > Insecta > Hymenoptera > Formicidae > Atta > Atta colombica. The sequence goes on along the minus strand of NW_017259255.1, from coordinate 840,175 downwards.
TATATATTTAAGTATATCCATATATATTTAATAAATTGATTAAATGCATATGCATCTATAGTAATTAATATATAGTAATTAATAAAATTATCATACATCCGTTACCCCAATAAAAACATTAATTTCATCACTCATCAATCCGATGCGCAACAGCGGAGTTATATCAGCAATGTCGCTACGATGATTCTGTAACAAAAAGAATAAGAAATCCAGATTAAAACAGTAAAAAATCAACCAATATTTCAAAAAATATTTACTAAATGCAAAATTTTTTTGAAAATAAAATCATATAATATTCAAAATATATCATCTTGAGCATTGAATTTTATATTTATATAT
>NW_017259255.1:836502-839736 GCF_001594045.1 Atta colombica | reverse complement strand
TATATATATATATAATTCAAAATACAGTTTTAAAAATATTTTAAAAATATTTATACATTTCCTTAAAAATACATGTTTGTAAAGTTTCAAAATAATTTTAAAATAATCTTTTCCTAATTACATTTTTAAATCATTAAAATGAAATTATTAAAGATTAAATTTAAAAGAAGAAGAATGTTACATAAATAAAAAATAATATTTACCGCAAGGTTGCTCCGCCGGTGCTTGATGCCTCTCCCAGATCTCTCTTCCTCCTCTCAGAATAGGATTGACATCCTCTCGCACAGGACACTCGCGTAAAATACTCGCGAATAATATTGTAATTACGCGCGAACTGTAACTTAAATGGCACTCTCGATGCGCGGCGCGACGAACTGGCTGCGGTTCGTTCATTTTCAAGTAAATCGGTGACAAGGATACGTTAGCTTCCTCGTCCTTGGATTTTTAAAGAAAAGAATGATTTTATTCAGATATCTAAAAATTTATCTAGAAATATCATTCAGATCCGAAAATTTTTAGATACTTGAGAAAAACCGTTCTTTTCGTGTAAATATCCTCTGAGTACTGAGTTCTCCCACCACGTCAAGATCGTCAGAGGGAAGATAATCTGAAAAATGTAATATATAATATATAAAATTATGCTTAATTGTGTTTGAGCAATTTTTTAATATTTTTCCAAACTTGTTTTTCTTTCCTGAAATGAACAATGCGAAAATTAATCCTTTAATTATTTTTAATGTTTTCACAGTACTATTATTATTTCTGTTACACTAAAAAGTAATTTTACAAAAGAAAAAGAGATGTATGAATATATAAGGACGTATTTCATATATGATGATGTTTATGTATATTTGATGTTTATGAATATTTATGTATATTTATATACATTTATACATATTCATGCATGAAAAATTTTTTACCGGGGCATAAATTATTTTTAATTATTATTAAATTTAGCTTAAATTTTTTGTACTAATTGTAAATTCATACATGTTAATGTGAACGCTTTGTTATTAAGTAATTCAATTACAAAGGTATAATAAAAAATAGGTTCTTTCGATAATCATTTTTTATATTAAAATAATACGTCTTGCAAATTAAAACGAAAAAAGATAAATATTTGCATTTTTGAAATATATGAAATACAGGAAATAAAAAAACTTATATAAAATAATAATTAGAGTATATAAAATTATTTTCTATACCGTTACATAGAAAAGTGTTTATTACAGTTTAATAAATATTGTTTTCTTATTTTTCCTATCTATCCTCAAATATTCATTTAGGATAAGTTTTATATAAGTTAGTGCAGAAAAGCAATATCTATACATTGTACGTATATGTATACACATCTATAATATGAACTGTTAAGACATTCCTTTTTTTTTTCACATTTATTTGTATACATCTTACTAATGAAATGTTAACAAAAATTGTAATGTAGCATATAATTATTAATCTCGCTTTTTTGTAAAAGATTTTACGTTCATTAATTATTATTATTTATCTCAATGCCCTTACTTCAGCCTAATCTTTTACTTATCCATATAGTAACTGAATTTTATATCAGTTAAAACAATAATATGATGTAAGATCCAATGTACATTTTATCAAAAAATATAAGAATTCTATTTTATAACTATTTTAAATTTTATTATTGCGTTCAGTGTTTTGCATGAAATACTAAATTTTGAAATAATAAATTATTCAAAAAACGATTTTAATCTAATATAATATACAAAATATGTAATATACAAAATAGAGATATTTATTGAAGTGAGGGAAAATTACCCCTTTCGGATCTTACATCATTCATCTTTTCTCATTTCCCCATGTTTTGAGAATTCAGCAACGAATCGTTCGAATCGTTAAAAATATGTACATGGACCTTGAATTTTATCGGATGATAATTTAGTAATTTTCAGTCATTTATTTTTAAATAAATCTTTTTGATTACATTATAAAATTTATATTAAGCAATTTAATTTAGTTTCGTAATATTCGAGACTCTTGAAGTAAAAACGTTATTGACATGAAGATTTTTTAAATTTAGATTTATATTTAGTTTCGAATATTTATATTTTTGATTTTGAATAAACACGAAATTTATTTGTATATTAATAGAATTGCTACTATTATTATTAATGATAATTGTTTATATTTAGTCTATTTTATTAATATGATGGCCCCTTTGCAACGCGTTCGTGTTCCGAGCATCATATAAAAGCGTAGTCTTATGCTTATTGCCGACTATATTAGTTGGGAGCAGTCGGCAGCGAAAAGGAGTATTTCTCCTTGTTGTCGATTTTTGGCTTATGAAGCCAGAATGTTGGCCAAGAGAAAGGTGAATTCAATCTGGCCAGAAGAAAGAAGAGAATCTCTTTACGAATTCAATGAGCAGAATGTCTAAAATCGATGCATAAGACAACTTTAAGATATCTTTTAGAAATTTCTTTTAGAAATATCTTAAAGATGTTTCTAAAGAATTTTTAAGAAGTAGATACTTGAAATGTAGGTATGTGACACCAATCTAAGTTCGTAAAAGGTAAACTGAATATTCGGAAGGATAATTTGCTCGCAAATTGCGAGTTCTTATATTTTTTGAGAGTTATTTAAAATACAAAGAAAAACCAACAGGATTAACGAGAGAGCAAGTTTGGTAGATTAAAAAAAATCTATAAAACTTGCGCTTAATTATCCGCATTGATTCTTATTAACCCTGTTATTTATTAATTTTTTTTTTTGTATTTTAAAGAGCTTGTTTTAATTGAAAGAGTTTGTTTTAATTATATTATTTCTTATTGCTTATTAGTATGATCGCGATTAAACTTATCCCACTGAATTTATTATACGCGATAGGATATATGGTTAGACATTAGCTACGTTTAGCAGAGAAAGCAGCTTTGCAATTGTTGTAAAATTCTTCTTTGTAATTGGGTTATACATTTAAATCCATAAGGAACGAAAAGCAAGAACCAATCGTATTGCAGAATTTTACAACAATTGAAAATCTACTTTCTTTGAACGTAGCCATTAACGTATATTATATATTCGCGATGTTATTGCACATTTATGAAGTAATATAAGTAGGAATATAGATATCCGCGAATAGGCACAAATAAATGAAAATACGGGTAGGCAGGACAATAAGTATGGAGGTAAGGTCTGTATAGATAGGACGATAAGTATGGACAAGTAGTACTAAACACGTCATATATATAATATATATATATA
>NW_017259255.1:826082-836225 GCF_001594045.1 Atta colombica | reverse complement strand
TGTATATAAAATATGTCATTTTTTTATATGATTATGTGTAATTTTATATAATTATATATAATTATATATAATTAAATATAAAACATTTTTTCTCGGATTACTAACTAATTATACATTTGCTGGAATATATATATCCGTATTGAATATCTATTCAATACAAATAGCATTCATCTTGTCGTAGTAAACCAAATTATTGTGTAATTGATATAAATTATACGAAATCGAATAAAATATACAATAGCAACAATTGTTGATTTAATAAGTTTGATAAATATTTAAATTCGAAACTTTTTTTTTATTTAAATGTCATTTTGTATATCAATAAATCATTAATAATTTTAAGTAACTTCTTATTAAAAATTTGATGTTTAGAATAATCGTCATTTTTTTCTTCATATTTAGTACATATTTATTAAATAAGTCATAAAGATTGGAGCTTTGATTGAGGCAATGGTTAAATATTACACTCTTACTTGCTTTTCGACATTTACATTTTTAACGTTATAAAATTACAAGTATATTTTAGTGAACAATTTATTATAATATATGCAAAGATCATTGTCTTTCGCGTTAGATGCCAGTGATTACGTGGTTTGTACGATGGAAAGTCGAAATTGTTTTCATCATGGAGTATTATTCTTCGTCGCTTTTCGTGAAGTTCGTTCGCTAAGTCTAATTTAGTATCTCTTCGGAGAGTCTTATGCAGGATTGGTATTAATCTCGGGTTTTCTCGTCTGAAGTTATTAGTAGTACAATCAATGATAATTGCAATATATTTTAAAATCAAGTTATAACATTAATTTAGTGGTATATTTTAGCACATAATTTTCGCTTTCTTTGTTTTATTAAATGTTCTCCCTAGTAATGTTAGCAATAGCACTGTCTAACAATAGAAATTTATAGTGTTATATGATTGATATGGATATATAATTATTATTTGTTTAAATTCAAATTACTAAATAAATTTAAGTTTTATACAAATAATTCGCTTATAATTTTTCGATGATTGCTCTAATAAAAATATGGTTACGAATGTATATATTTAATTTTCTAATTGTTATTTTACAATCATTTTTAGGTATTGGACATCTCGCTATTGCAGAATATTTTTAATTATTAATTTATATATACACATTTTTTTATGATAAAATATATGCCGATATTAAGTTGAATGAATATTGATTTTTGTCGATATTTATATAATTTTTTTCAAAATTCTTTATAGTTAACAAGTAAGTAGTTATCGTGATTACATGAATTGAATTTAAATGTGTGGGTACAAAAAATTCAAGATAAGTCGAATGGATACCGTCATATTAGCGGGATATTAATAATTGCAATTTTTGAAAAATAACAAGTTGTTAAATTTTATATAATAAATTTTTTTATATAATAAATTTTTTCAGTGTAAATATTCTTTGAAATCCCGTTATTATCAGATTCGGCTCATCTCGAACAGTCGGTACTCGAGAAATTTTTGTACCCATACATATAAAAAATATAATAATGCATGTATTTTATTATTATTAAATGTATTCCTTCGTACTCACTATTGCATAAGGAAATCATTCTATCCGTTTATTTTTAATAAGAGATGATCTTTTTTTAGTCACGTGTGGCAGAACATATTTTCTCGCGAATTTTAATATTATATTAAAGATGTGATAAAAATAATTGTAATTGTAATTGACATGCTAAATTATCACTATCGTTACGTAGTCTGAAAGATTCGAGATTCACACCGCAGTAGTAACAAGGTCACTGGTATTTGACGGATTGCTTAACTTTTCTTTGCAAACGGATCTTGTAAAATTTATGTCGAATTAGAATAAATTAAGTTTTTTCGCTTTCCACTATGAAGTTTCTTCTTTGTATCGGATATTAATCAGCATACCACGAGGCGAAGGGATTTTAATATGAAATTATTGAGACAGTTATCTTGAATGCGATGAAAGTGCTGTTATAAATATATTAATGATTTTTTTGTCGCAATATTATTAAATTTTATATTCGCAAATTATTAGTAAATATTTAATTAATTGTAAATAATTTATAATAAATACGGTCTAATTGTTATTAGTATTTCTTCTGCATTTATCAATATTTCATTGTTATCGTATGTATTTTCGATGTTTTCATATAATCCCGCATTAAAAAAATTTGTTAATTATATTCTTATGTTATCATTTTTATTACATTTTGAACAGCATTGATAATTGTATATTATATTGTAAATAATTATTATAATTCGAATTTTATAAAGGATAATACAATAAAGAATAATATTTAAAAAATTATTGCAATTAGCGAAATACAATAAAATAATTAGATATAAAAACAAAAAAAATAAATTAAAGATATACTTACCTCCCAGCAAACGAGAATGAATTAAAATGGACTGAAATTTTTTTTTTATTTTTCATTCGAATGCGTATTTTAAATAGCGAATATCTTTTTTTGGATATAACTCGATTGGATTAAATTAGATTCAATTGGATGCAATTGGATTGAGAAACTGCATTTCCTATTCAAAATTTTGAATTGAACAGTATTCACAATGCATAGAAAAAGCTAATATTATTTTTAGATTGAAAGGCATAGAGATATGCTGCATGCAATTCCTATAAATGAATAAAAATGCATTCAGAATTGAAAAGTATTCATTTTAATATTCGTGAATCAATATTTCTGAAAATCAGAATCCATTTCAATTCATTTACATTCTCGTTTGTTGGGCTACAATAACGGGCTACTAAATTTATTAGTACTTTGTTTGTTTTATGGCGTATTACAAAGAAAAGAGGACCGCCGATAAAGTTGACGGAAGGCCTCTATAATTCGTTTTTGCTAAATTCTCAGCAAATGAGAATGGATTGAAATGAATTGAAATGGATTCAGTTTTTCAAAAATATTGATTCACGAATGTTAAAATGGATGCTTTTCAATTTTGAATGCATTTTTATTCATTTGTAGGAATTGCATGGAGCATATCTCTATACCTTTCAATCTAAAAATAATATTAGCTTTTTCAGTGCATTGTGAATACTGTTCAATTCAAAATTTTGAATAGGAAATGCAGTTTTTCAATCCAATTGCACCTAATTGAATCCAATTGAATTCAATTAAATCCAAAAAAGAGTATTTGCTATTTAAAATATGCATTCGGATAGAAAAAATTTCAATCCATTTTAATCCATTCTCGTTTGCTGGGTTCTGTTTTTTTCTGATTTTTAAAACTAGAAAAATTAATGTCCGTTTCCACCAATGTAGATTAACTTTAATCTCGGTTTAACTTACTCTTCCTCTTTTTCTAATTCTCTTTAGAACCAGAAAAAGACGAAGACTAAATTGAACCGAGATTAAAATTAATCTACTATGGTGAAAGTGGACATAAGTGAAATAAATCACGCGCATGTAAGATGAATATTTCTGATCCACAGTTTGTGAATGTAGCACGATTATACGAACTAATAGCGATTTCGGCTGGAAACACCAACGTGCACTGTTAATACCTATCACCGCGGCAGTGTATGTTTCGTCAAACGAACACGAGATTCATGAAATATAAACCTTATTACGTTCTATAATACTGATCGCGTTGCAGGTGTCCAGTATTTGAAGAATAGTTTTGCCATTTTCGACTGTTTGTCATTCACGATTTTCGACAAATCTATTCGGTTTGAGGTGACAGAGTTTCTTCACTAGAAAGCTTCACAGGGAGAGAGTGACAAATTGCATCACATCCAATCAAGACATCACGGGGTGATGACTAGTTTTCTCCAATCTCTTCCATGCCTTTGGAACTTTGATGCCCATACCCAATCAAAGGAGGAAATTACATTATGCAGTTTGTCACTCTCTCCCTGTGAGGCTCTCTTATTTTCTTCTTTTCCTTCTTTGTGCTTTTTTGGAATGCAAACGGCCACATTTATCCCGATTTTATTGCGATGGCTTCCTTTTCGAGTAGTAGGAGTAAGTATATTGTAAATATATAATAAAAACATACATTAAATATTAAACATAAATATTAAACATTATATTACTATAGTTTTAATTTAACCTGCAAAACTGTTTCATCGTACACTGTTTCATTGTACATTTTTCGCACGACTTCTTCAATGTAATTTTTTATTTTCGCTCTGCCTTTTTTTATGTTCTGTCAATATTAATTCGTCATCGTCACTTGATGACGATGATCAAAAATTCCATGAATACATATAAATCACTCATAAAATTAAAATTGGCTATAGGTGATTGGATGTCAATTTTCAAATGAAAGCTATGCCTGGCTACAGTTCACTTGCTGCTACGAATATTTCGTAGCATTTTTTGATTGGTCAGATAAAATTCTTTCTTCCATTTGGTCAAATAAAAGCGTTTCGAAGTGTTTGTAGCATCAAGTGAACCGCACCCAAAATCAGACACTAGCGACAAAATTAATACCACATAATCACCCACAAGCTGTTTTTCAGCGTTTCATGAAAGTACCAAGCCCAACAATTACACCAATTGGTTCCAACAAATTTATCGGGGCCACTTTGTGTATACTTGTACGATATACCGAGCCCAGACGAATATGCGACACTGGCAAGGAATTGCACCATTCAACCAGTCGAACACACTAGTTGCACCGACACCCGAAATGTGCAGCCGGTGCATCCCAGCCGAAATCGCTATTTCATTGTATAACGATCTTTATATGCATCAGTGCATCCCATCCAAAATCATTATAAGATATTGTAGCATTAAAAGTATGCTTACTTATTTATATAGCATTTATATAATAAAAAATCACGAATTTAATAATATATTATCGAAATATTTATATTAATGATCATAAATTTTTGTTAATTGTCATTGTTCTTTAATTATCTTCGCTCCCCCCCCCCCCTCTCTCCCTGATAATCACGAAAATTGGGACGACTTTAATAGTATCTTGTCAGTGATTCAGTAGTTAGGACTACAAACAAAATTTCTGTAATAGTAACCTTATGAGTATATTCAATATAAATTTGCATAGCCGCATAAACGTATGCATAACGAAAATTATCCAATCATTTTACGTGCGACTTTATAAGGGAAATGCGGTTGGATAATTTTCTATATGCATATACAATTTTTCTTTATGCGGCTATACAAATTTATATGGATACCCGAAGACGTGAACTTAAGCCAATGAACCTATCAGGATACTGCTTTAGATCTACATACTCTAATGGAAATAGAAATAGCAGTAAATTTATTCATAAGGTTAATTTCGATCTGTTTATATTCGCCTTATTGGTGGCGAGGTTATGGATAAATTTACTGTTATTTCCATTTCCATTAGATCTAAAGCAATATTCTGATTGGCTCATGAGTTTAAGTTAACGTCTTACGGTCACTGTTGCGCAATTTTGCGTGTGACAGCCCTAGATCGAAGCATAAACCAGGTATGAAGATATTTATATATCTTTAAAATCGGTTCTATATTAGTTGCCAGCTGGGGATCGATTCTGTATCTTGAGGTGAAAATTATAAAAATGCGAATTTACTAGAATACTGATTATTTCATTGGTCAATCTAGTAAATTTGCTTGCTTTTGTAATTTTCACCTTGTTTGAATATACAAAATCGATCCCCTGATCGCAAATTTGTTGCAACTATGAATACCAATATGAAGAGGTGATTTCAAAATGCAAGCTTCAGATTAACTGTCGCAACAAACTTGCGATCAGCTTGCAACTAATGTAAAACCGGCTTAAGACATAAATCGTAACATAGTTCTTGTGCGTCTTAGTCTGGATCTACAATAGGTATTTTAAACCTTAAGCCGTAAGAAATTGACCAACTACAAATCGAATACGGAGGAGAATAGTTGATTGTGATTTCCATTCCTTATGCCTTAAGGCTTAAAAATCGATTGTAGATTATTAAAGGGCTTATTAAAGATATAAGACTTAAGTCATAAGGAGTCATAAGTCTATGCACAACAGCAGGAATAAGGAATTAAGAATAAGGAACATGATTTTAATCTGTCAGAAGCTGTGTGTATTCCGTTGTATCTGATTTCTAATAGGTTAAAATCGTTTATTCTTTATTTCTAATTCCTTATTTCTTCTGTTGTGCGCAGGACCTAAAACACTGTCTTAAGATTAGCCTGCGATAATACAAATATTAGGAACAAGAATAAATATTAAGATTTTAACCAATCAGATACCGGAATACACGGTTTCTGATAGGTTGAAATCTTAATTCCTATTCCTAGGCTACATTCCACTATCTTTCCGAGGAAAATTTTGCTCGAAATATATAGTATTAAATATAGTACACATTACGTATACTATAGCATATAGAGTAAAATCTTCCACGGAGAGGAAGTTTTGGAACATAGCCCTAACGTTTCTTCCATTATGCGCAGGGCCTAAGTCAGCTTTTTACCTTAATAAAAGATTACGGATTTATAAAATAAGAACGGACTATGGCTGCGTTCAGGATATCGATCATGAAACTTTTTTCTTGAGGATGAAAAGTGAAAATTTTTTCCATTAACTTCAATGGTAACAATTTTTACTCTTCACCCTAGAAATAAAGTTTCATATCCAGCAATTGATATCCAGCAAAGAAGACAGCTTTACAATTATTGTAAAATTTTTTAATATAATTGGTTTTGTTCTTAGTTCCTCACTGGATTTAAGTGCATAAACCAATCATATTGAATAATTTTACACAGTTGCAATGCTATTTTTTCTGCTGAACACACAGCCATCAAAAGTTGTATTCCAAAATTCACTGCCAATGTGTACTGAAAATGTATAATATATGTAACATAAATTGTAGATTTTCAGCGCTGGTAGTGAATTTTGGAACACAGCCGAATAATAGCCTACTATTTGGTATGAAAAGGATCTGTCTGTTTTCTTTGATTTATGCTTCAAAGTGCATTTTCTTTTAATGTAGCGCATGTCGGAGATCAGCGCAGATCTCTCTTAGTAGAGAGTAGTAAAGGTGTCTTTATCTGTCTTTACCTCGATTTTATAGCTGAGTATTCACTCACATAAAATACATTTCTTTATAATATTTATAAAAAGAAGAAAAAAATGTGGAAAGTTGTATTTCGTGGAATTCGAGAAACATTGGAGCGACGAGTTTGTCGCACCAACGTTTATTCGCAGTCATCGCAAGATAATGCGAAGAACGAAGTCAAAACAAGCCTGACGTGCCAACAAAAATTTCTTCCACCAGTTTTTATCACTTATGATAAAGGTTTTTGCGGATCGACTAAAAATGCCGGTGCTAAGAACAACAGACGTGATTCTGATTGGAATACCAAGCACAGTTGGACAGAAGCTGTTGGCTGGGTAAATAAATGTCTTCAAATAAGAACTTGTTGCGATGTTATACAACATTTCTTGGCTATATTAAAAAGGTCTTTGTTATTAATGTGTAATTTATATTTTATTAGTCTAGTGTACTAGCAGCTGGATGGGTTGTATGCCAAACACTTTGTCTCCGCAATAGAATCTTTAACAGAGATAGCGCTGAGACCTTGAAAAACAAATTGCATGATTACTCTGGAGTTTCATTTATACTTACGCAATTATTAAATTTACATCCAAGACAAATCTTGCCAGTTACCAATTGTGTCGGTACTAGCAAAAAAATCTCTAACCTGCAGGATTCAAACTCACAATGGACTGCAGAAAAACCATTTGGTCCTATCACCATTGAAGAGGTGAGGATGTTATTTTGCAGACATTATACTTTGTAATGATACATAAGCGAAAATTGAATTAAGATAGAAATTATAACAGTCTATATTTCTTTTAAATAATTTTTTCAAAAAGTAATATAATATTTTATGCAAAAATGATTTATTATAATTCATTATTGCTGTCTTTTATATTGATTCTGTGATTACTAAATAAATATATAGAATGCACTTATTTATTCTCTGAGAAACTTGAAGATATTTTCAGCAAACATTTATTTACTTATTTCGATATATATTATACTTATTGTAATATTATCTTTATAACTTGTGCAAATAATAGATAATTAATATTCACATACATTATCATTCATGTTACTTGTTATTTTTGTATCTTTTGTAAATAAGATATAATTTATATTAAATGTATATTTGACGAAGTACGTTCCAAAAATTATAGAATAAATGAATGATGTCTTATACATTTATTTTTTCTCTTCTGTTTTTTCTTAAATTTCTTTTAAGGAGACTGTAAGGCAAATGCAATATGTTAAGAATTATTTGAAAAAATTATTCTAAATTGCATTTAAAAGTAATACAAAAAAATTAAAAACAGTTGATCATCTGGATTAAAAGTTATTTCAATAAAAAGTAATATTTTTTTAAATTTGTACTCTAATAGAAATATATGAAAATGTATTATAAAATAATGATAAAAATCTCAATTTTTTAATATAAGTTTTTATGAATTCAAAAATATTTGTGTAAAGTTATATTGAGATGCAGACATTAATTGTTCAATAAATAAACAAAATATTCATTTGTTATAAACTAATTGTGAATCTCAATGAAACTTTGCAAAAGTCATTTTTAGTATTTAAAATATTTATATAAAAAAATTAAAATTTTTGTTATTTTTAAAATTTTTGCTTATAATAATAAAACTAAAATCAAATAAAATAAAAAATATATAAAAATGTGTTGCTCTATAAAAACAGAATATTAGGAACTTTCACATGTATGTAATTTGTTTAAAGCGTAAATATTAATACATGTGTTTTATGTTCTTAACCTCCTTAAAAATTTATTTAATTAAATAAATTTAAATGTTTAATTTTCTATGTGTAAGGAGACTAAGTATAAAAATTTATATTTATACATATAGATTTTATCAATTTTCTATATCCTTAGGCATTCAAAGAAGCTTCTGATGAATTTACAAAAACTCATAATATAGTAATAGGAGAATATGAACTTCGTTTTGGTATTAAAGCTTTAGAAGAAAAACGTTATGCAGATGCTTTAATACATTTCTCTGCGGGTGCTAAATTATCATCTCCCGGAAGCATGTTCAATTTAGGTCTATGTTACGAATTAGGCATTGGAACTTTGGCAGACCAAGCAAAGGTACATCTAAATAATATCAAAAATTCAGAAATGCAAGAAACAACTTTAAATACTTCATTTACTTGAATCTTTTCGATCTTTTTTTTTTATCTTTGCACAAAGATAAAAAAAGATAATTTAGACATTTATATGAAATTAAAAAATATAAAAAAATATAATTTGCCTGCAGGCTGCAAAATATTACAATGATGCCGCGGCCCATGATCATGCCGATGCATTATATAATTTGGGAGTTTTTCATGCCCAAGGAAGGGGCGGTTTATCAATTGATATTGATATTGCGCGCACTTATTTCACCAGAGCAGCAAAATTGGGTCAGATACAAGCGCAACATGCACTTGATTTAGAAAAAGCTGAAACTCAATCGAAAAAAAATATTTCTACTCTATCGAACATAAACTTAAAGAATTTAGATTCAAAGAAAAATGAAGAAAATGATGCACACATTAAATTAAGCGATCTCATGTTATTAAAAAATGTTGGGGACACATTCGGTATAGTCACAAAATCCAATGAAGTATTTTTAGATTTTCTCGGTTTAAAAAAGTCTAATCAAGCACCCATTATGATAACTACAAGTGATTGTCGCGTGCCATATTAAAAAAGTATAAAAATACCTTTTATTACCTCAATGTAAGATCAAATGAAATTGTGTATATATAAAAGTGTAGTGATATAAAAAGTACTAATTCCTACATTATTTTGCGTTATTTGTTTAATTTTTCTTGTTTTATGCTTGTAATATTTTAATTATTGAAAATGTGTGTTTTACTGAAATTCAAATTGTTTATTATAGGAGTATGTATTCTTGTATATTACATATAATATATTATGTAAGTAGGATATTCATACAAATACTTGCTCAATTTATGATATGTCGTGTTATTCATTTTATTATAAATTTCAAAATCCCACATTTTTATATTATTATTTCTGTAACTTTTATTTAAAAGGAAGCGTTATTGTTTTATATAGCTCAGCTTAAAAATTCTTTATTTGTTTTTAAAGTTATTAAATACATAATTTTTTTTATGATACATTTTTTA
>NW_017259255.1:819345-825982 GCF_001594045.1 Atta colombica | reverse complement strand
TATATATATATATATATATATATGTTACATTTAATTCGTGTTTAAGTTTGATCACGATTGTGATGTGCGTGAAAAGAATTATGAAAATATACAATAGGAAACGATTTAAATTTGAAGATTGGATGTTGTACCTTTACAAATTTAATACAATATGTAATCGATATTTTTAAATGTATATTTTCAGTTCTTGCGTTAAATGATCTTATTTTATCTCTAAAAACGTGTATTAAATGTAAGATTTTATAGCATAGTTTGACGACAGTAATGTTTATTACTCTTGTGCTCTGTAGTATTTTATAGATATATGTAGGTATAGTATATGTGTACATATAGTATAATACAAAATAATTTTTTAAATAATTATTTAGTTTTTTAATATTTTCTTATCCTATATGAGATTATCGAGGTAATTATACACTGCGTTTTACCAGTGCGCTTTGCGTCGCGACACAACTGTGTTTACAAAATCACTATGATTGGCATATAAATTTATTTCTTTATTTAAATCCATCCATCTTACATTACGCGCATCGTCTCCAGCCTTCAATCTCAACTTTCCAACGATATTATTTTCCTCGTCGTGAAAATTTATAGCTACTGTCTCCATCCAAGAGTTATCAGTATTTCGCGGATCGTCCACATATCCCTTGTAAATCTCGTCACCTTTTGTGAAGAATTCCATTATAGAATTTTGAAGAATCTTTCTTTCAGCATCATTCATTTTTAAAAAGTTCAGCGCTTCCTCCATGAATTCTCTCATTAACGTGGTAGAAATCGTTTCATTTGAATCAATCATTCCCCCTGGTATGGCCCATTCACCGGAATCTCGCCTCTGTATTGCGACGAATTGTAACACGGGTTTTCCTGTTTGCTTGTCTACTTCTACAATTCCTGCATTATCGCGTTTCCACCGTGTAACAATAGGATCTGCAGCGTGATTTGGTCCCCATCGACCGAGAAGTCCTCGTCCAACGATACCAGTTCGTCCCACAGGATTTAAGGGGTAACCATTAGCGTTTACGACATAGTTACCCATAAAACTCTTTCGATTCACCTTGTCTATGTATCAAAAATTATTATATTTCAAATATAATTTATAAGAAAAGTTAATACAGAGGCTGTGTTCTAATGTACACTGCCAATTTTAAAAATCTGTACATTACGTTTACATTACACTTATTAGAGGAAAGCCTACTATTATAAGGTAAGCACCTAATATGAGAACAGCGTTTCTGCTAAATTAATAAATGCTATCTATTGATTCCACCATGAATGCATTGCTCTTAGGTTAAAAATTATTTATTGGAAAATGCATTATTAGATCATGTCTGTAGTCATAAAAAAAGATTTTAGAATTTAGATGTCTTCAAGTTTCATTGAAATGAGTCTTTAAATCTTATTTATTATTTAATTAATAAATATTTGACAACAAGTTCTTTATGTAGTGATAGAAGATCATACTAATAGAAAAATATGAAATATATTGAATTGTTTAATTACAGAAGTTAGATTTGATGATCATAAAACATAAGGTGTGGAACTCGTAATATGAGATACTTTAGGGTACTTCTAATGCTCCTAAGTCTGTCTGAGTGACAATCGTTGTTGAAGTATGAATGTTATATTACAGTAATAAAAAGAATAATCAGAATGAACATCGAATTCCTGTTTCTGCGATGCTTGGTTCTAACTATCTAGACGAGTCCTGGGTACAACACTCATTGCGCGCACATTGGCTGTTTGTATTTTAGAAACATTAAATAACATTTTTTAATTAAAATTGTACTTTGCGCTTTATTATCGATTTCTCAAGGTATCTCATATTATGAGCACAATTTTTTGACTTTGTAATTTGCTCACTTTTTACATTTCTTTAACTTTCAGAAAAAATAGTATTTGAATTAACTTTAAACAGTATCTTAAAGCTTATTAAATTTCCTTTAAAATGACTTATTATTTTTGCTAATTCTGCTTATACACTTTCAGAATTTACTTAAAATGAACTCGATATCTCATAGTATATCTGGTAAAAATTTTTCTCATAATTTTTATTCGAATTGGAATTTTTTCGGAAATATTCCAAAATATTCGGAAAGTTTACATCTCAGAATTTTTTATACAAGTGAATTCTGAAATATTCTGAAATTTCTCATCCCATAATTTTAAAAAAATATTTTTAAATTTTTTAGATTTTATAACATTTCATCAGAAATTATATTTACAAAAATCTTAGAAATTTTACGATATTTTATAATTTAATTATATGAAAAATTCTGAGAAAAGATGTAGATTTTCTGAGAAGTATTCCAATTCATATAAAAAATGTGAGAAAATTATAAAATTATATAGAAATTTTGAAAAATTGTATGAAATATTCTGAGAAAAATTTTCACCAGTGGGACCTTTTCTCTACAGATTTTTAGTACTGACAGTAATATATTATATCAGAGGCTTATTCTTTTTGGCTGAACTTTTGCACCAGTTCATCTTTCTTTCTCTTCTTTCTTCTTGAAGAGAAAAGAAAAAAAAATGAACTGGTGCAAAAGTTCAGTTCTAAAAGGACAGGCTTCGGAATAGCCCCCTTGTCTCGCATGCGCAATGTTGATCTATTTTATGTTAACCTAGAAATTGATTTGAGATTTCCTTTATTATTTTTTATTTTTTCATCGTTAATTTTTTAATTTTTAACTGCATTTATCAATTAGAGGAATAGAAAAAAAGTAATTACCATCCATCGCATTCCATTTTGGTTTGAAAGTAGGTTCATTGATTTCTGGATCGGCCCAGGATTTATCCTTAAGAGCAGCAGCGGTATACACAACCGGTTTATATTCGGGATACTCGACTGTCCATGGTATTTTTTCATCCGGTACTGTAAATCTTTTTACATTACTGGATGGATAAAAATCCTGTCGACACTTCTGGTGAAATAATGTCATATATCTGATATTCATATGATATCCAGGAGGCAATCGATGTGGTAGCATAATTCTTTTGATGCTTACTTTCACTATTTCCAGTGGCGTAATTAATGATCCGTAATCCGGATCAAAGAATTAACCTGGACAGAGCATGTGCAGATATGCTGCTGAGTGCCGATTAGGAATCCAAGTTTAGCGGTAAGGAGAAATCTTCTTGATCAGGTGCAGATCATTTCAGTATTATTTATTTATGCTTTTCTTGTGTGATAGCTATGGTGATAACTACACATATACTATACACTCATATATAAGATGCGTTCGGAGAGACGCTATTAGTGCTATTTATGTCATTCTATCCTTTTATGTCTAATAAGTGATGAAGATAGAATAACACAAACAGCACCTCTCCGAACGCACCTATAATGTTGTATTTTCCCGAAATTTTAATTGTTGGGAAAGAAACCTTTCTTCTCCCGTATTTTTCTCGGAAAAAACCTGGCACCGGAAAAAAAAATCGTTTTTTTAATGTAATTTTTTAAATTAAATACTTCACTTCTTTTTGTTCTAATTGTCTAATCTATTCTATTTTTAAAAGTTTCCATTTAATATAACACAAAATATAAAACACTTCTGTGTTAAAATATTTTTTTAATACATTTTATTATAGAATATTATTACATAATAAAATATAAGTAATTATAGAAATATAAAAATATCATTACTGCAATTTTTTAGCACTTTTGAAGCTAAGCATGAAAAACAATTTTAAAAAATGTATATAAGCTTAAAATTACAATGAATATTTTTGTGAAGATGTTCAAAATAAGTTGATAACTAGAATCAGAAAATTTCTATAAACTATTCGATTTCATTTCATTATTAACTTTAAATGTGATAATCTCTATATATTGTAAATATAATAAATTGTAAATAAAACAATGCAACATTAAACAAAGCAGTATTTGCAATATTTTTTGCAACATCAAATAAAACAATTTTAATAAACATTACGGGTTTTTTCCCTTAAACGGTGGGAATTCAAAAAAGATTATTTTATTGTTTCCGTTTTCTCCCGTTTTTTTTTTCCTGAGTTTTTTTCTTCTCTTATTACAACACTACACTCACATAATACTTGTATAAAATATATCCGAACTAAATATATCCGAAGCATTTGAGCGAATTTAGTCGAAATGCGCTGTATATATCTCTACCGGTATAGTTTAGTTGAAGTGCCCTAAGACCAGTCACATACGTTCAAGTAGACTTGTCAAGTATGCTTGCGCAAAACCACTTGACAAGTTTACTTGAATGTATGTGGTGGGTTTTACTATTCCTCCGACCTTTTCTGAAAATACTCCGTCCAATCTTTTTTGATCATGATTGTGGGCCTTAGCTCTTATTTTGTACTATTCTGCAACTCTTAATGAGTGATGGTATTGTTATGTTGTTAATGTGTAGGTATTATATATGTATATGATAAAAATACTGTACAACAATATATAATTGTTATATCGTTGATACTATTATATCGTTAAAAATTACAGAATAGGGGCCTTTGTATTCTTTGCATTCAAGATAAAGAAGTTAAAAAAAGCAAACCGATATTAAATTTATTTACTACAAATTATTGGGTCATTTAAAAAGTATCCGCGGTTTTTTGTCACTAGATGGTGTTATCATGTATCGGACAATATTAATCCGATTGTGTCAAACGAACGCGCGTTTGAAAGATGACATTTTAGGTTACATTTTTTGTAAACAAAGTTTAGTAATTCATCAATTGTGTCAAAAGTTATATTGGTTTGAAAATGAGTGAAATTTCTGAAGAAATACGTTATGTGATGCTTTTTTACTACAAAAAAGGCAAAAACGCAGCACAAACATGCAGAAAAATTTGTGAAGTTTACGGCGCGGATGCTGTAAGTGAACGCAGGACGCAGGAGTGGTTTGTTCGATTTCGTTCTGGAAATTTTGATATCAAAGATCGACCTCGCTCTGGTCGGCCAGTCACTGAAAAAGTCGATGAAATTTTGCAACTGGTCGAGCAAGACCGGCATGTGAGCTGTCAGGAGATAGCCAATACACTAAGAATCAACCATGTGACAGTTTGGAATCATTTGAAAAAGGCTGGCTACGCAAAGAAACTCGATGTTTGGGTGCCGTATGAATTAACGCAAAGAAATTTGATTGATCGAATTTCCATCAGCGAAACACTATTAAAACGCAATGAAATCGACCCATTTCTGAAGCAAATCGTCACGGGCGATGAAAAATGGATAAAATACAAGAATATCAAGAATTCGTAAAAGATCATGGGGTAAGCGCGGCGAACCACCACAAACAACTTCAAAGCCTGGATTGATGGCAAATAAGATGATGCTGTGTGTATGGTGGGATTGGAAGGGAGTCGTCCATTATGAGGTGTTATCACATGGCCTAACGATTAATTCAGAGCTCTACTGTTCACAACTGGATAGATTACACGAAGCGATTAAGGAAAAACGACCAGAATTGATAAACAGAAAAGGTGTTGTCTTCCATCATGACAACGTCAGATCACACACATCTTTGATGACGCGCCAAAAATTGAGGGAGCTTGGTTGGGAAGTTTTGATGCATCCACCGTATAGTCCGGACCTTACACCGTCTGACTACCATTTGTTTCGATTTCTGCAGAACTCTCTTGATGGAAAAACATTGACCGACAAAAGAGCTGCCGAAAATCACTTGAAAAAGTTTTTCGCCGATAAACCACAGAAGTTCTACACGGATGGAATTATGAAATTACCTGAAAAATGGCAAAAGGTTATAGATAATAATGGCCAATATATACTTGATTAAAATTGATTTTCAATAAAGAAAAATTTCATTTTATTCAAAAATTGAACAAAAAACCGCGGATACTTTTTAAATGACCCAATATTATGTATATTATCAATATGCATTAAATATCAAATAGGAATCAAATAGGATGGAAAGAAAAATACAAAATATTTTTATATCAATTTGAATCTATATTTTTTACTTAAAAGTTTTAGCAGACTATAAAATCTTCAAGTTATAGCATTGTATTATTAGATTATCGATATCTTTTACATAATCTTTTAAATTAAATGAAACGCATATATTCATTTAAATATGTGCGACGTTATTAAAATATGATAATATCGATTTTGCTATAATACTCTTATTACGTAAAATAAGTCTCAGCTCAAGACGCACATAGATCTTTTATAAAATATAATAGTAAAAAGTCTTAGTTTATTTAATCCTTGGCATATATATGGCATGATATCAAAATATGAATGTCACGCATTAAATTGTGATTAAAGTAACAGCACAATTATACGTTATATTTACAAATATTGGCTTTTTCCCTCTAGTTTTCGGACGTATATAAATTTTTGTAAAGTTTTTTTTATTATAATTCATTTAATTGTATAACTTTCCACAAATATTGTATTTATACGCTGGAAGACTAGATTAGAAGTATCTATAAAATTTAACACAAACCCTAATAACACTTATTTACTTAGATCGATAAAATCCATTTAGAATTAATCTGGATGATAATGAATAATACTTGCGCATGACGTACTGTTAATGCCCACATTTCTTCAAATAGTTTGAATAGTTCAGTGCTTGAAGTGATATTAGAAAATGTGATATTAGAACCATCGAAAATTTATAAGATTTATGTCTTTAATATATAAACT
>NW_017259255.1:816592-819245 GCF_001594045.1 Atta colombica | reverse complement strand
AGCTTCTATTAACATTTCTTATTAGCGTATTTATTTATTTTATTTTATCAAAAATATACGTTTTATATACCATTAATACCATTATTTTTATACTTTATGTGAATATTACATATTTTTAGTCAAAATATAAAAATTATATCGTTCAATAATTAAAAAAAAATATTATTATACATCAAGAATTAATTTAAATTGTACACTTCAAATACTGAAAGAATTGAAATAATTTTTCATGTTTTAGCTTGCATTTACCAGATCCATTACTTTTCTACAAAGTACAGATGAATCAAGATCTCATTCTATGATATCGGTCTTATTTTGAATATAGATTTTTATATTAAAATGGATGTAATGATTGATGATGATATCTGATTTTTTTTTACAGAGTTCTTTTACTATTGCGGATAAGCGTATGGCATTCTCAAAAAAATACTCCGGATTCAAAAAAGAAACCGAAACTACTAGCGAAACTACAAACAGTAGTTTAAATTTATCATTGCATTAATAAAATTGTGTAAAGCTTAGTAATTATTTAAACTTTTAAATTCATAATGTTTAATTAAAATATCTCTTATTTTTGTTATATAAATAGCTTACACATTTTTGTAATCTATAGCTGCCTCATTTATTTTTTAGAATTTAGCAGCTTAGTTCTCGTACTTGTTCCTATTTTTTGACGTTGCTCATTTTTCATATAGAGCCCGGATTAAAGTTTTGAGATCGCGTCAACCGTAGCTAGCTTTTCTCACTGCATCTCATACCCTACCGCCATAGGCGAAGGAGCGACAGCCCCTACCGACGCTGTTGCTTTTTCATCGCGCGTCACAGCTTCGTATAAGTGGCAATGGAGAAAACTCGTGAGAAATACGCTCTTGTCGACTCGAATTGTTACATTGATCGGCGAATAATCCGGGCTCTACTCATAAAGATACATGGAAATGCTTTGCACAATAAGGAATATTACTTAATGTAGAGAAATTTTCTATTATAATTTAAAATTATTAGCTATTTCCAAAATACATTTAAAAAATAATTGTGTTATTTCTAATTTTAGGTTTCATTTACTTTATGCATTATTAATTCATGTTTTTTAGTCAAAAATTATTCTGATTTTAGATATAATTCCTTATGAAATAATCTCTCATTACAGGCCGACGTTTTAAGATTTTTTTCTATTATTTGAATAAAAGATACCATTTCCGATGTATTTTTGCGCGCTAAACACGAATCCGGCAATGAAATTGCTCTATCACATTTATCAGGATTTTAAGAAAAGTGAGGTTGAAGGTCAAAATTAACGTTTTTTTTTAATATTTGTGATTTTTTTTTAGTGAAGTAAATTTTTTTCTCTACTTTTATGCCATCTTAAAGTGCCAACTTTTATCTAAAATATATATTTTTTAATGCCGTACAAGAAGGTCGCATTCTGTTTTTTGTGTCTGTAGATCATTTAGTAAAAGAAGCAATTGGTGTGACTACTAGAGATTAACTCGGTGAAAAAAAAGTAAGGGATTAAAAAAATATATTTTAAAGATAAAAAAAGTTGGCACTTTAAAATGGCGTAAACGAAAGTAAAGAAAGAAATTTACTTCGTTAACAAAAAAATCACAAATATCTAAAAAAATGTTAATTTTGACACCTTGAAACCTGACGGAGCAATTTCATTGCCGGATTCGTATTCAGCGCAAAAATACATAGGAAATATCGTTTATTCAAACAACAAAAACTACATCAACTAGTGTTGCTAAACAAAAAATCGTCATATTCTCACGTAAAATTAGAAAATTTAAATCCGTATCATAGAAATTTTTTTTTTTTATAAATAAGTATAAATCAAACGCCATGATCAAACTCGTGATATCCTTCTGCACCGGTGAATACAACGTCTACCCAAACACGCATAGCTTCCGGGCTGGGAGCCATAAGATGATAAAGTCTAGATGATGTCTTGACGATGAATGTGAGGGATGGTTGTGGCGATCGGACGGTGTTCATATGGTCCACATAGACTTCTTCGATCGACTACAATGTATTAATGTTGATTAGTTGATATTAATGTTACAATTCTTAATAGATCAGTTTTCGGCACTTACTTGAAAGTAAATTACGCCGCGGGCTTTCTTGGACGTGTTATCGCTATAATAAGATAACATCTTCCGTCTGCGATCGAAAACGAACCATCGCTTATTCCAATGATGAAATTTTTTACTCATCTTTGATAAGTAACCACTGCAACTTGTTGTATCGACCGTAACATCGTAAATCAAAGGTAATTGATGTCCGGCAGTTTCTATATGATGTCTTAGATCCAAGGACTCGGACTTGATCGGAAGATACCTCGTGAGTGGTCTCTGTAAAATTTATCCGTCATAGAAATTTTAATTCATTAAATAATTCATCAAAATAATACATCGAATAAATTGAAGCTTGCTTCTCGGTATAAAACAGAATCGTAATATTAACGAAATTAAAGAGTCAAATTTTGCTCGAAATTTTTGATAATTTTTTTATGACGAACTGAATAAATATACAAAAGTGAAATTTTAATATTTATACAACATATATGTAAAAGATAAAAAATATATTTTTTATTGACAAATATTTATGTGTAAATATATGGTACATATATATATATATATATATATATATGTTTGTA
>NW_017259255.1:811176-816310 GCF_001594045.1 Atta colombica | reverse complement strand
ACACACACACACACACACACACACACACACATATATATATATATAGAGTATATTTATATTTAAGTATTTATTATAATAGCAAATATATTTTCTTATTCTTTACATGTTATATAAATATTGTTAAAAACTTTATTTTTGTTCAGTTATAAAAAAATCTCGAGCAATCTGCCGAGTAAAAATTTTGAGCGATCTGATTCTCTAGTACCCTTAAAAAAGCTTAAATTTATCTTGAATGTAAAATTTCTTGATTTTCTTTTTAAAAAAAAGTCAAGCTTTTTTTCTGAAGCACTTTTCTTGTTGACTCGTATTATATCTTTACACAGATAATTAATCAATTTTGAAAATATTACCTGAAGTTTTGCCTTTTCGCGATGTTTGACAGGTTGCAATGGTCCAAGAGTATCCATCTCGCTAGATGTCTGAGAAAGAGGGCGACTTCCATTTCCGTCGATAATTCCGCCGCCGCCACCACCACTACCGCTACCACCGCCACTATTGTCGCTAAGCCTCTCACCTTCCATCGATGTCCTCCTATCGTCTCTCATCTGAAAATAATTCACATATTCTCATTATTCTGTTTTATCAACTTTCACAGAAATATTAAAAAAAATAATCTTGATTCATGTATTTTCATTATTAAACAAAAAATTAGGAAAAATATGCATATTTAAATTCCTGTTCATTCATCACTATTATCAGATTGTGAAAGCATTCCAAAGCGAGAAAACATTCAATAAAGTTTCTATTCAAATTATATTTGAATAGAAATATTTTTCAATAAAATAACATTTGCAATCGATGAAACAGATTTATAAAATATATTGAAAACTATCTTCTTATTTTAAGGAGAAATTAAATCATATTTATTTTTGTATATTATTAATTTGACAAATTTATCATAGCTGTGAACATAAGTTATTTTGTTTTTAGTTATGCATGATTCATTTCCATAAGTGATTTTTATCGATTTATTATTTATATGTGGCATTTATTAATTAACGAGTTTCCAATATATTTTACAGGTTTGCAAGCATTGTTTTATCAAAATATTAATAATTTTTAAATTTACAAGGATTTGTATTGTATTTTTTTTGCTTCTGATGTCACAATCTGAAATAATAATGATAAATAAACACACACTAATGATATCAGTGTTTAAGTCAGTATTTGTTTTGGCATACAGTTTTTTCGCGTGCATATTTGCAAATTTCACGTCTTCGTCTGATGTGTCGTTTTTTTGTTTTGCCTTTTATATAACTTATCCACATAAGCGACATCGTATTATATCTAATTTTAAAATGTATCTAATTTTTAAAAAGTTGTCTAATTTAACGAAAAATGATAGCAACTGCCGAGATATTGTTTCATTCACACAAATTCAAATGGATGATAGAGAAAGACTGACGCTGGTGACTTGGTGGTCCAGCGATATAATTCCCACCGTAAAATATAACTCGTACTCCCACTTACTCACCAAAGTGCCGTGAGCACTAAAATTCGCCTGCGCAATAAGTTTTAAGTATTCATTCATAAAATATCATGCCATGTGTAATAGGTGTTGAATGACACAGATTGCTAAAACGAGATATTTGCTTTTCGTAACGCAAAATATAATATAATACTCATTGTAATTATATAATACTATGTAATTACAATTAAATTATATCGGATGTTGCTGACAAAATAAAAAAAATAAAAATTAAATTTCGATGCACAGTAAATAAATTAGATAATATTTATGAATAAACGAAAACCGATTGAATTAATTAAATTATGTCAGTGTTTAAATCAGTATTGCTTTTGCATATCAAATTAAATCTTTGTTATCAACATTATTATTGCGTTTTAAATAATTGAGCAATATTATTATATAATATTAACGTCAAAAGTAACGTTCCTTTAAATGGTTTTTGCTATTAGTAGTCAAGTGGTTCAGAGATGAGAAATTCCGTCAGCTTGGCATACGTGGTGACTCATCATAAATACTAATTTACCGCGAACATTTTACTTCGGCTTAACTCAATACTAAGTAAAGTGGTAGGAATGCAAAGAGTAATATGTGTCTTCGAAGAAATATAACTCAAGAAGAAGAAACATATTTATGCGCAAATAAAAAATAAAAATTTTAATTTGTCATAAAAAATTTAATTTGTAAACATTTCTTTGATTATTTTTCATATTGTTAAAAATTTAAATATCTATTTGATTAAATGTGCGAAGAAAATATGGAAAATTTATCGTATAAGTCTATAGCATGTACGTCTATAAGTATGTACATACATCTAACAAGAAAGAGGTCAGTTGCAAAAGAGACTTATGCATTTGATGTCATCAATGCTGTCATCATAAATTATTGCTGCAGGCTTAATCAAGACTTTATAAAAGCACATTTATCGAAGTACAGACTACTCTCTGAATGCTGCCCAACCCGCGGCATATTCGCATATCGGGGTTTAGATGCATATCACACTGGGAAAAACACGTGCGCAATGACGAAAACACTTGCTCCAGAATGCAAATGGATATACTTGCGAAATGTCAGCGCTGAAAACGTACGTCTTTGACGTGTAGTAGGCAAAATGCTACACGAATTTCCGGTGACAACAAATACGTTGTTTTTCAATATACACGAAAGTGTACTTTAAGATGATCTCTTTCAACTGTCAAAACAAGAAATGATACACAAAAAGTCTTATAGTCCGTTATACGTACTTATATCTATACTTATCGTTTGCATCGTTTAGCACAACTCTGATACTGTGTAGATAATATATTTATTATAAATATTTCTTTACACATACATTGTTTCCAATTTTGTGTGTGATTCAAATTTAAAAATATTAATTTAAAAATATTTAATTAAAAAATATTTTAAATATTAACTCTACGTTCCTTTCGAGCATTCCAGTTGATTCTCTTGAACATATAAGTATTCTCTCATAAAATTGCTTAGAGACGTAAACACATTCTTTGCATCCGATTGACACGATAATGGAGTTTTTTTAGAATTATGCCGAGATAAATAAAATAATAAAAAAAATATTATAGTCTTTTATTATAGTCAACACCAATCGTAAAACGAGAGCGTAGAAATTGAGAGAGAAAGAGAGAGAGAGAGAGAGAGAGAGAGAGAGAGAGAGAGAAATATGAAAAAAGATAACAAAGATAAAAACAAGTAAAAATTAAAAAGAAAAACATACTATTATATTTACATTACATTGTTCTTGTTATATAATTTAAAACTCTAAGAACATAACCCAGTAATTGAAGACTTCACATTAAAAATATAAATATTTCGCATTAAAAATATTTCATTTATCTTAAAAACATTATATTTATATAAAATTTCTTTAGTAAAAAAGAAATCAATAGCTCTCATTTTCGCAAAATAAATAAATTTGTGACACAGTCCTGGTGAAAATTTTTCTCATGATTTTTATACGAATTGGAATATTTTTCAGAAATACTAAAAAATATTCGGAAAGTTTACATCTTCTCTCAGAACTTTTCATACAAGTGAATTCTGAAATATTCTGAAATTTCTCATCCCAATTTTTAAAAAGTATTTTTAAATTTTTTATATTTTATAACATTTCATTAGAAAGTATACTTACAACAAATCTTAAAAATCTTACGATATTTCATAATTAACATGAAAAATTCTAGAAAAAAGAAAAAATGTAGATTTTCTGAAAAATGTTCCAATTCGTATAAAAAATGTGAGAAAATTATAGAGAAATTCTGAAAAATTATATGAAAAATTCTGAGAAAAAGTTTCATCAGGGAGATGCGTCTCGGAGCAAGAAAAATCTCGCTTGCGTGAACACTAAAAAATTTTAGGAGAGAAGACTTGTCAAGGGACATTTCTTTGAACAGGTGTGCGATAAAATCCACATGAGCAAAAATAGAAACTGAAAGATAGACTCTCGCTTACTCGACGTAATATCCGTAGTATACGTATGTATACACGTGTCCGTGCAACAGCATTTGATTAAACGATAAAATATTTTTGGAAATCAATGCGTATGAGTAAATAGATTCTTGGAAAGGAATTATAAACATTTCATGTAAACGTTCAACATTCCATTTGCACAAAGTGATCCCAAAGTGAATTGAGATATAAACTTAAATTAAATTTGATTTAATGTGAAATATGTGTTTCATGCTATATATACTTACATTGTCATTTTGGAGTAAACTGTAAGAATTATTCAAAGGTCCCGAACTGGGAGAAGTAAGTTCTGAAAGTTTGCTAGGCGATAATTTTTCGCCGTTTCCACCTTCGGCGCCGTCAGTGCTTCCACTACCACTGGAAAAATAAATTGATAATAATTATTTGCAATTATGTTACAATTCTTCATAATCTGTTGATCACATTAAAACTTTTAACTTTAATGAAACTTTAATGAAATAAAAAATGAGTCTATATTTCATTATCCTTTACATCTTTACAAATTAATATTAAAAATATCCTAAATATAAGTGTAAAAATGTAAGAAATATGAATAATTTAATTGATTATTGTCATGTTGCACAAAATAATGCAGTTTCTTTGATATTGTTGAATCCTATTTACACTTTATACTTGATATGAAACTTTACGCTGACACATTTAGTAATCGCTATTATTAACTGAAGCGTAAACACTGAATGTCGCGAATTTTATTTGGCGCTTTTGATATCCTCGTCAAAAGGAAGGAACACGATGCACTTCTAAAATCACGGTCCTAGTTCCTGAGCTTTGCGAAACTGAGAAGAAGGCCTACAGTCGACTATAGCGAAAGGCAGGTATTATTAAAACCTAACAAGTACAAAGTGACTCGGTAGACCGGTTCGACGATACCACCGGCACAGCATTTAATTCTTCTACAATGTTAAATGCAGCGCGATACCCGAACATTCCGATCTCGTTGCCATGCCAACCTCGGCCTTGGTTGACTAGAAATATTTCCTTGTTCCCAATAACTGACCTCTGATTCTATTGAAGCCTGTTTCTGTAATTTTATTTTTCTTCTTTTATTTAATAATGGCTCTAAACGAATGAAGCTTCATGCATTGTATGCTATATACGCACATATTCGTGCGTGTGTGTGTGTGTGTGTGTGTGTGTGTGTGTGTGTGTGTGTGTGTGTGT
>NW_017259255.1:791928-811166 GCF_001594045.1 Atta colombica | reverse complement strand
TGGGGGGGGGGGGGGGGGGGGGCGTACGCGAATATATAGATATGTTGTGATTTAAACGATTTAATTCGTCTAAGACAATTCTACACACACATACCTACACACACACACACACACACACACACACACACATTACGCGCGCGCGCGCACGAATTGAGTGAAGAGTTATGATGATCAAATACATATAATTTGGTCATGCAAGAATTTAATAAAATGGCATAACAGAAATATATTTGACAAATATTTATAATTTGTAATCAAAACTTTTCTAATGAAAGTATAATCAATTATATATAAAACTCCGATATAAATATAAAAATTAATAATATAAAATTGTAACTGGGAAAGCTTAACAAAATCTTGGCATTTTATGATAACTCATCTAAAAATAAGTTTTTATGATTCTATATATGCAAATTATTTATATATAAGTCGTAACATACATACATACACAAATTAATTATATCACCTTTGTAACTACATCTATGTATTGTGCATTTATGCGGAAATATATTATGACGTCTTTAGGGTTAAAAGGTGAGCATTGATCTATTTTTTCTTGTTAGACTTATTTTAATTTTATGTGTAGTTTATGCATTTGTATTATTGTAATAATAATTAATGCGACGTGTTATTTTATTTTATTTTAATTTCTTTGATTTAACTTATTTATAGCTTTTTTATGTAAAATGATTTACTCTTATCTATTTTATTCTCTACATGATATAAATACTTTGAAGAGACTTAATTGAAATTAGGCTTTTTATAATGTATATACTCGTGTTAAATTATTCTTTGAAGATTTTAAATCGTCTTATAAATTCAATCGAAGGTCGTTTTTGAAGAAAAGATAATTTTCTTTCAAAAGCAATAACTCACAAATAACGTTGATGAATATCGCGCGCGTGAATTTCCAGAGGATGATAACAGTTGTCACAAATCCAATCTTTAGCGCACAGGTAACAACGATTACTAGTAAGGAAAGTAATTAGGTTGCATCCCGTAACTCTGGCCTCGTTCAGCATTATCTCACTCATTTCTCTGGGATTCATTTTGGAGCATTATCGATAATAACTACCGAAATATTCGTTTTTAATTCCGTTGCTTATTTGTTCTTCGTTATTTCTTTATCTGTATATCACATTTTTTTATATATTTTCATATCACGTTATAATATTCATCTTTCGCTGAACATTTCATTTTTCATTGATTTTCCGTACATGGCACGTTAATGCAAGTAGAACCATCAGAAGACATATAGTTACACAGATATCATATCACGCGATAACGCCCCGCCTACTTTGTACCACAAGAGAATGAAGACTCAAGCCGAGTGTCGATCAAATCAACACGATATGCGGCCCTCGCACGCAATCAGTAATTGCTCTTAACATCTTGTATATTAACAATAATCCTAATAATATAATAATAAGGTCAAAAAATTCTCTAATTCTCTGAGAAATTTCGCAAAATATAATCATTTCTCTTGATTTAACTTCTAATTTATTTATATTTTTTACATTATGATAAAAATTATTTTTTGAAGAAATGGAGGATAAGTAGGTGTACTTAATCGTGGAATACTTTAAGTACTTATTTTACTTGCATTGAATGGATAATTTTGATTTTGTATCGGATGCATAGGATACACTCAGACTATCATAAAGTGATATACACATTACACAACATTCGTGTAGATGAAAAAGGTTTCGTAATAAGTTTCAATCAACGATGGAAAGATCGTGATTAATTGCGATACTGCGCGATAATGTACGCATCTTGTATTACGTATACTTCGTGGTACAATAATATACGTTTATTTACATTGATTTTTATTCGCATAATAAACATCCGTTTGTAGCAGGGTGCAGTTTGTTTTGTATATATATATATATAAATACATATTTAGGATACATTTAAATGTTATATTGTCGCGAAAGAATATAAATAAAAATTTTCAAAACATTGTTCTGACGCCCTATAAAAAGATATACAAAAGAATTATAATAAATAATAAGGCTTTTAAATTTTGGATTAATTAAAAAAATTTGAAGAATTATAATAATAAAATTGTTAAAATTCGAATTCATGTAATACATAAAAAAGTGTTGAAAAAAATCGTTATCATTAAGGCTTACCTTTCTGTTGGTCCAGTAGAATAACTGGAAGATTCTTCGCCAGATTCAACGCTATTAAAAGACGCACAGTTCATTTTTCTTTCTTCCCATTGTGAACGGACTTCATCCTGTACGCGTCTTTTCAATTCTTCGACTCTACGTCTTTCTTCCGAGATTACTTGACTCCCTGAAAAAATATTAATATTTTTATTTTTATTTATCCTTTTTAAAGTATAAAATGTATCATAAATTGGAATAATTTGTACCTTGTTTAGCTAAATGAAGCTGCCGATTTCTTTCGATTTCTTTCAGTGATTCGATCGTCTTTCTTCCTAAGCTACCTTGATTGTTTACGATGGGAGAATCATTAGTTACTCTGGAGATTCTGTCGAAGTCTTCTCTACTCGGGGATCGTTTTTCTTCAGAACATTCAGCAGAATTTTGGGCCAGATAGCCAAGCTCTTCATTTATCTCTCGTACTCTATTTCGAGCCTATCATAATTACAATCGTTGATTAATTAACTATTAGTTGATGAATTAATGAAATGATGAATTAATTAATAAATAATTAATTAATAAAACCTATGATACAGTATCCATTAAGACATAGCATGCAATACGAGATGTTTAATTAGCTTGATAATTTTGTTGTGCAGGAAAATAATTTTGTTGGAGGAGAGAATTTGTAATCTAATTTCATCCTGCTTAAACATACATCGATTTTAATGGATTAATATTTCTCATACTTATTTTATTGTTACTTTACTGACTTCTTCCAATCGCTTCAAATGCCCCAATTTCTGTCTCTCCAAACTTCTAGCCTCTTTAGTTGCCGTGTTCTTTGCTTCAGACCGCTGCGATTCCAGATGAGTCAGTTGCAATTTCCTGTTTTCGATCTTGCTTGTGAGATCACTCAAGTATCTGCAAAAACATGCACGTAATGTATATCTCGAGAAAAACTGAATATGATAGTTAAACGATTATAGTATACCTTTGTAGCTCTTCTCTCGTAGCTAATTTACTCGCCTCTTCTTCAAGATGATGAAACTCCAAATCTTCGAAAGCTTTCCTTTCGCTCTCTAAAACATCCTGCTGCACTGTTAACTTGTTAGCAATATCCAGCTGCATAATTTCATCTGTGCAATTGGTCAATTGTTCATCCAGTTGAACGCAAGCTTGCTGTACCTTTTGAACACGTTGTTTTGCTTCAGCTTGCAAATTCGAATGAGTCGCATTATCTTCTGCCATTTCTCTTTCCAGTTCATTTATTCTCATTTGCACCTTTATCTTCTCTCCTTCATCTTGCGTGAGCTTCAAGGATTCTGATTCATATTCCGCGGATACAAGCGCTTTCTCCAATTCAAGCTGTCAAATAAACAACATATTGATTTTTAATATCTTTGAATACTTATTTGTGCTAATTTTCTAAATCTAACTTTATCGAAAAATAAGACATTGGCAAGATAATTACTTACAAAATACATTGTTTTATTACTTCATAAAAACTACTTAACCATGGATAATCTTTCTTGTGCGAAAATAAATCAAACAATTACTCTTTTCCTTATGATGTTTTATTCTTGAAAAATTCAATTTTAGAAGTCCGTTCAAGTGCCATTATCTAAGATGAGAGGCATTCAACGGTTGAGTGAACGCTCGCTGTTATTGGTATATTTTTCTAAATCTACAATTCTGATTGGATAAACTAAAAGAATACACCAATAATAGCGAACGCTTTCTCTCGGAAATTTCTACGAAATAAAATTTCTACGAAATAATAAAACAATATATTCCGTAGTTTTTATTATAGTCCGTATTTTTTTATAAACTGATACCCCTATTTGACCTCGAAAATTTCTAAACATCGACTTATTTTATTTTTATGATTTCTTTATTATAATTTTTCTATTGATAAAGTATAGATTGGGACAAGTCAATTTGTTTTAAAATCAAAAATTCTTTTCAATTCGCTTTATTTTTGCATGAGAAATTAATTATATCATTATCATTACTACTGTTGCATTCTGAATTGGATTACACTAACATTAAATGAAAAATAATTAGAAATCAAAGAAATATGATACTATAAAAAGAATCTACAGGAAAAGATTAATGTGTATCTAAATATTAATTCGAGAAACGAATTTAAACATAGCTAACGAAGATTGAGTTTCCTTAGCATTCCCCTAGAGTTTGTCACTAATAATTTTATTATTTATCATATAAATATGTACAATTATTGTATACACACACACACACACACACACACGCGCGCGCGCGCACGCACGCACGCACGCACGCACGCACGCATGCACACATTATTATTATTATTATTATTATTATTATTATTATTATTATTATTATTATTATTATTATTATTATCTGACAGAACCAATACTTACAATTAGATGCCTTCCACATGCCCAGAAAGGGATAAAGAGAACATATAAATAACTTATTTAATATGTGATACGCGTAGTACAAGATAACAGTCACAAAACTATGAATTTATGTATTCAATCTTGCTTAATAATATAATAAACCAGAATAAAATAATTACCTCTCTACTAATTTCTTCCTCTTGAATTTCAATTTCAGCGACGCTCCTTTTCAAAGCATCCATATTACCAAGAATGTGCAATTTTTCGTTTTGCAAAAATTCTATGTATTTTTTCCTGTCTTCCTCTTCCAATTGCTTTCTCTCTTTGTCAGCTTTTACTTCATTGGACTTTGCGTTATCCTTTTCAGAATTGTTTCGCTTGGGAGTCACGTAGATTTCTTTGGATTTTGATAGCATAGATAATTGCTCGATCGCTTCAAGGAGATCATCATTCGATATGGCCAATTTATTTTCTATCATTTCGTACGAGTTTGACAATTGGCTGTTTTTCTTTGGCATGGAATGATTCTGATTATTATTCCGTGTCGTCGGGGATAATACGACGTTTTCATAAATACTTGCGTTCCCATTTTGCGTCGTTTGCGGTTCGATTTTTGCTCCGTTCAGTCGAATCGTTCCGTATGTGGACGATGAGCCTTTGGTATCGTCTTCAGCTTTCATGCAATTGCCTGTTCCAGCGATGTAACTACCGCTCTTTTTATTATTGTCAGTGCTAACGTTTTCATAGTTGCTGCCACGAGAAATTGAACCTGAGAAGCTATAGTTAGCATTCTTATTATGAACATTAGAATATTTCGCCGGTTGATTATTATTTGGTGTATTTGTATGTGGCGATCCTACGGAAGCATTACGATTTTCAACTTGAGCAGATTGATCTCTACGATTGGCGGACGAATTGCCATTTTGAAAAATAACTTTAGAATTTTGCACGGATACATTCTCGTATGAAGCACCCCAATTGGTTTGTTTGATAGTGTCAAAAGAAAAATGCGGTTGATTTTTCGATGGGCTCTTCGGACTATCGAAAGAAGTATAGCCGAGTCTCTTGTCACGCGGAAGAGATCCATTTGTTATAATCCTGTAAAATATTACATAAGTATACTTTGTTTGCAAGTAAATGGACTTAAAAGAAATATTTGAATATTTAATATTAATAAATTTCTATAAATCTCTTCCATTTTCTATCTCATGACACAAAAAAGACAAAGAAAATTATTAGAAAAAGAATTAATATAAAAGGAAAGCAAATAAAATGTAAATAAAATACGATAGTTACCGATTAGGTTGCCTCGGCTTTTCG
Source organism: Atta colombica (assembly GCF_001594045.1). Taxonomy (NCBI): domain Eukaryota; kingdom Metazoa; phylum Arthropoda; class Insecta; order Hymenoptera; family Formicidae; genus Atta; species Atta colombica. The sequence goes on along the minus strand of NW_017259255.1, from coordinate 805,351 downwards.
ATCGTGCTTTGTCTTTCGTATTCGGCACACATTGCCAAGATCTCTTCGAGCCTCATTTTCTCTTGCCTCTCGACCTCTTGCTCCCGCAACCTCTCTTCCTGCGCTTGTTTCCGCTTGGTCTCCGCTTCTCTGCGTTTATTCTCCGCGTCGGCTTGCCTTTCTCGCAATTCTTCGAGGGAGCAATTGCTACCGACACTTGGGGTAGGACTCTTGATCCTTGCGTAAACTCTTTTTTGCTCACTATATCTTGGATTCCGATTAAATGCTGGACTTGGTGGTAGAATTCGCTTAACATTTGGATTTGAGCCGAATCCGTGAGCGTTAGATGGCCTCAAGATTTCAACATTGGCATCTCCACTGGCGTTACAAATATTCGGATTCGATCCGTATTTTTCCAATTGTAGAAATTCTGTAGTAGTCGTTTTCGTGACGATAAGACTTTGACTCATGTCGAAATCCCTATCAACGAGATGATCAAGTTCGTTCGAACTCTGACAAGTCATACTTCGGGACATCAAGTCATCGCTTCGAGCGGTGACGATTTTTGGAGATGTCATTCCAACATATGGAGATCTCGCGTTTTTATTGTTATTCTCGTGATATGGTTTACATGTTTTTAAGTATGTTTCCGCCGAGTACATTCTAATCTGATTGTGATTCTGGCACTGCACGTTGGCTGCATTATTCGATCGAGGCGTACTGAGACGCGATTCTGATCGCTGACGAGTCTCGTCATGGTAAATGATTGAGTTCTGTGATACCGAATCAACGTTACCATTCATGGTGAAACCGTTCACCGGAGATTTCGTCAAGGATACCAGACTCGACGATCTTGAATGACCGAGGATTTGATCGGCTGGTACATTCGTTGTAAGAGCACCAGCAGGAAATACTTTCGGTGAAACACAATTGGTTCTGTTTTGCTTCGACAGCATCTCAAACTTAGTCAGCTTGCTCAGAAAACCCATCTCATCGTCAGAGCAAGAATTCCTAGGAGATTTTCGCGGTGCGACTGGTGGCTTTCGCTCTAAGTGATGATTTTCCTGCGGCTGGCCGTCAGGAAGAGCAAAACTTATCGGCGCCATTGAGATTCTCGAGTGGGGAAAGACAGATCGTAAGTGTTTAGCCTCGGCTGGATGATTGAAACGCATGTAGTTCGATCGACCTATCGATAACATACAACCTGAAACATTTAACGCCTTTTTATCTTTATAATAATTACAATAAATTTAAGTACATTCATAACTTTGATTTATATATTTTTTATTTTTTTAACCAAACGAATTTTAATACGATAAATAGAAAAAAAAAGTTATTTCTCACGCAATAAATATTGCGCTAATAAATAACGAGATGTTTCTCAAAAAAGATTATTTTTATCAATACAAAGGACATTCTTACTTTTTTAGGACATCTGCACGCCCACTGGTCACGGTCATTCGTATTTAGGTCAAGGTTTCTTACCTTGCGCGAGTCTCACTGGCGAATTTATCGCTACACCGTCGATGAACGTATTGCCATTTATGGGGAACAAAGTGACCACACCATTATTGTTTTCGATAGCACAATGCATAGATTCGACGCCGGTACCGGCCACCAAAATGTCCGCATCTCGGTTGGATCCAATTGTGATCTTACCTGTGTAGCAAATGAAAAAGGGAAAGAATAAATTTATTTCTCAAATGAGAAAAATCAAGAGACAAAAGTATCCAAATTTTTTTTGTTTTATAATAAATTCGGTGATATCGGAAGTCATTCAGTTTTGAGAAACAATTTCGAAAATTTTTCGAACGTAAAGAGAGATAAACAAGATAAAAAAAGCGATACGAAGAAGATCAGGAAACGTGACTAAATATCGCTTGCGCGCGTCTTACGGTTGAATGGAAACCAGGCGAGCGTGTATGCATTCCGATCGAAATTCTCGCGAGCTTAGTAACGCACTTTCCAACGTAATGTGAGTCACATTAATTTTGGCAAAGCCGTTCCCACGAGTATCAGAATATAAATATCGATATAATCGAATTCTCGAGCTTATCCGCGGAACCGTTTCGCGGAAACTTCGATTCCGAAGGGCATATGAAACTCGAGTTTACAATATTAATTTGAGTCTTCTGGGAATGTCAACGACCTGGCGGTCGCGGCCGCGACGAGGATGGCCGGATATATTCTTCACCCGATATACAGAATTTTAGTGTACACAATATAAATACGGAAGTGCGGAATTGAAGCGGAATATTGTCAAACTAAAATACACTTCGCTTCAAGTATAGAAATTTTATTATGCACTCTTGAAATCAAATTTGTTCAAATTAATATTTTTAATGATCTAAAAAAAATGCTAATAAACATTAATGCATACGGAGAGTAGTTGGGATTTTTCACAATCGTATAAAATCGATTCTCGATAGATTCACAAACTCGCATTAGTTTCTGTAAAATAATTCTATATGTGCTCCGTTCTACGCGACACGGGTAAATCGTGATGCATTCTACGAAGGACTGCAGTTATATTTAGTTTTAGCGCGGTCGTGCACTCTCTCGTTGCATTTTCGGTCTTTTTGGAAATGTGTTGGCCACGATGCGCGTTGTGAGGAATACATATAAGTATCCGATGGTACCTAGATGCACATAATATAAGCGACGATTGAGCTAATTTTTTCTCTCCCGGATGTGTTGTTTAGAATGTTTAGCATTCTCAAGAATATGCAGCATAATTAATTCATACGTTGATTAATTAAAGATATTTATTTCGAAAATACTTGCTTGTAAATCGCAGTTATTTATAATTATATCCAATCGTTAAAGTATAATAATTTTTTGTCGAAAATGTGACAATCTATTTAAATCATGCCCGATGAAGATGAGATTTCAAAGTTTGAATTTTGCTATGGAATGCATTATTTTAATCGGAGAAAGTTCCTCATGATTTCAAAATGAAATACGATCGTAAATTCCAAGGAGATGTGGTGTTCCGACACATACGTAAGCGAGCCGGTAGACAGACAGACAGGTGCACAGAGAAAAAGTGAAGTCTATGACGTTAGTGTCCCATTTTCAAAATTTCAATATGCTTCAATATAATTCAAATTTGGTTCTTGTCCAAAGAGTTCTAGAGTTCTTCATATTTTAGAAGTAATTCTCGCAATTAAATTTCAATTGATGAAAATGAAAAAATTTTAATTGACCTTTTTAACTCTTGGTTAGAAATTTTTCAAGTTTCTATGAATGAAAATTTTCAACTTATTATTTCATTTATTACTCTGTTTTATTATTCTGTTTTATAAATTAAATTTTATGGGAGCTATTGGACTTATAAATTTAGAAAAGCCTATTTCCCAATGGAATTATGTTATTCGGTTGTCCTAGTGAACGGAAGATAACTTCCTGTCAATCAATTTCATCCTACACATCCTATCTTTGTGCAAGTGTTACGCAGGTACATGCACATCCGCCCCTAAATTTATTCATATCAAATTCACACTAATCATTTATATTGTTTCTTGTTCTCTATTCTCCTCTTTCGATCTTTTATTCATTTGTTCCTTCGCTTAACAAAATTCAATCTTAAAGATTTTCTTAAAAACCACCTAAAATTATTTGGGGTAAACAAATTTTGATTCACGTCATTATCTTTCACGCGGTTGCATGACGCATCGACTATATTTAAGGTATTCTAAAATACACAAACTGTCAAATTCTTGTAATCGGTTATATCCCAGAATCCCTTTTCTTTCAAGTCACGAGTTAGTAGTAATTTAACTCCGTTATGATGTTGCCTGATGTGTTTGTTTAATCTGTTCGCCATTTTACGAACTGATATTAGGTCTGTGTTCAGTGGCTGAACTAATGTACTTTTGGAACTTAATATGAGATAGACATATGTTTGATATTTGACGAAAATGAGAAAGAGAATTCTAATGTAGTTTAGTGTAAGAATAAAAAATAAACTTATTGTTTCAGTTCACTACCATCACTTGTCTAATGAAACGCGCGCGCGCGCGCACGCACGCACGCACGCACGCACGCACGCACGCACGCACGCACGCACGCACGCACGTACGCATGCACGCACGCATTTTTTATCATTGTTATCTGTCCCAATATGTTTTTCTCACGATAATGCAAAGGACGAAAAAATATTATTCAATATTTTTGTTTCTCGAATTATTTCATTTAATAGTAGTAACTTCTATCAGTAAATTCGATAGCGCCGTAAAGTTTTATCAGTTTAAACAATGGTATTCGAGCCTTGGATTAAGAATACCGGATGAATCATGATTACGTGGCGATGAATTTATCTGTTGCTTCCAACCCGATTTAGTTTTGCTCATTTCACATAGATGATGAGAAAATATCTCGCGAATAGAAAAAAATTAACTGTATCTGTGTATCATTCTTTTGCTTTTAGATATGCGCTTCCGAAAATACATCTATTAAACTGGCACTACTGTCGCGCAATGAAATGAAACATAGATTGCACAAATTTAATGTTTTTTTTATTACTTTATTTGCGATGTTATTGCTTTTGGTCGTACAACTTAAATTTATAATTAGCACAGCTAAAAATCACAGAAAAAAATCGAAAATTAAATAAACGAAATATATCTCTTCAATGCTGTTCCATTTTCAAGTTTGTGATTCAGAAAAATCCCTTAATTACACTAACACAACATAAAATATTAATTTCATTAAATACTGATAAAAAAATTGAGAAAAAAACAATTTGGGATTGTCTTCCTAAAATGACTATATAATTATAGTTATTTGGATCATTTTTTATGGTAATTTCAACCATTTTTATGATTATAATAACTATAATTATTATTTAATATTATCAAATTATTTTTCAGCTTATTAATGATACCCATCGAGAATTTTATTGAATTTGCAAATTTAAAGAGTTTATTATATATTGACGCGGAGTATTTGGAGATAATTTTCGAAGGTTAAAAATGGGATAACGACTTTAGAATATTACGAATTGAAATAGAATATTACGTATTATAACGAATTAGAATATTAAGTAATAAAATCAGAAAAATGAAATCTAAAATTAGAAAAATATAATCAAGACATAACCGATAGACCTGGCGTTCAACTTTATCAAAAATAAAAATTAATACTGTTAGCTGTTTATACTTTGTTTGTACTTGTTTGTACCGATTATTATTTCGTTTGTACCTCAAACGAAATAATCCCATTTCGATATCTTTAAAAATGACCGACTTCCCCTCTTGGTGCATTTTCGAAATTTTAAAATCGCTGTGTCTCCGAACCCTTTGAAATACAAACGGGTACAAAAAAAAAACGATTCTCTTTCGAATGGCATAAATAATATTAAAAAATCTTAAAGTTGCGCGCTGGCCATTTTTTATTTTTCACTTTTTGTTTAACTGTTTGAGATACAAATGAAATAATGATCGGTACAAACAAGTACAAATGGCTTGCAGTATTTTTATTTTTGATAAAGTTGAACGCTAGATTCACATCGGTCAAAACATATTGTGTTAGGTGTAAGGTAATTGGGGAATGATTTTTCTGAATTAGGAATGATACAAATTAACTAATTAGAAACAAAAATAGTATTTAAGAGTTATTTCGCGCTTTTTAATTTTTGTATTCTTTTATTCTTAATTAAGAAAAATAAATCTGATTCTCGGTCAAAGCGAAGCTTAGTGCTGAAATATTTCAGAATGAATTTATATCCAATTCTGCAAACTGCGTGTCGAAATGTTTTTTTCTTGAAATGTAATCATGATCAAAACGAAAGTATAGTATAGTAATATATTGACAAGCATATAATCTTTTATACTAATAAGCATAGCATTCATAGAAGGATATTAATCATTTTTTTCTGTAGTTGCTGCTAACTTTAAACTTAAGTTGATACAACTATCATTTTTATTAAATTGACTAAAGTAATAAAATCTCAAATAAAGCAACAATTAGCAACAATTAGTAACAAAATAACATTAAATTTATATCTATGTTTTATTCGATTTTACTTGATTATTCTATAATGATTGTATCAGTCTAAGAGACGTTTTCGAAATTTAATACAATTAAATGTAAATATAGGTTGATTAAGAACTTCAACATGAAAAAACTGTTTGTCATTAAAGAAGAAAAAGAAATAAAAAAGCGCATATCGCATTTATATCTAACCTTCGGGTAGAGGATGCAAAGTCACGGCCGTCGACAGTCGACCGCTTCCCATGGAGACGAGATGCGGTGTTTCCGTTTGCACGCGTAACGCCCGACCCGTCTCGTGCACCTCGAGACTGGCGGCTGCTATGCTCGCCATACCTGCAAAACAAAAACATTCGTGATAAATGCGCAATAAATTAGCAGATGAAACGAAGAAATCGGTGATAGGAAACAACGATTTAGTTCCATTAGTTCTCGTGCAAACGATCCCATATCGTTTCTCGTTTACAATCTCGCAATCAATTGACTTTAATTGCCATTTATAAAAATGCAATGTTTGAAAAAAAAACGATATTTTTAATATAAAACGCTATATATCAAAAATTTTCACAAAATTACAAAAAATATGCAGTGGTTTTGCGAGGATTGAAATAGTTGACAGCTGTAAGAATTTGCATGCCCAGCTGGGGGACATCATTAAAATTACGCTCGATCGAACATATACCACCTATTGGGAAGAAGGTTTACCGAGCCTTATTATTAACTACAACGAACGACCTCGTCGAAGATTATGGCTATCGTTTCACAAGAGATCGATCCAGATGAGTTCTACAAGCGAAGCTTCACATTGGCGGATAAGAATAAGGAGGGTTGCCCAAAAAGAAAAAACAGGGACGAAAAACCGGTCTTTCTGAGACGGGAAAGGATTTTTCTATCTTCTTTTTTTTCTTTCTCCTTGTCCCATCATAAACTTAGTCTACAGGGGTTCTTAACCTTTTTGCGACCTACTGCATCTCTTCTGCAGAGATTTATGGTAATATTGCGCCTATATACTGAGATAATTTTATTAGTCAATCTTCATTTCATTATTTTGCTTGTACTAATAGATCCTTTCAGTTGAATGTAATATTTTATAAGATAATTTTATAATTAATAAATATTAAGATGAATTTAGAAAATTTTTGATTAAGCTAAAAATTTATCGTTGCAGTGTACGATGTACTTGCAGGCCGTTTATAGGGTTGTTCATCTCATGTGAAGGATCTTAACGAGTTGAAACAACTTTAATTAAGCACATTACGTTAGGCCGTCCCGTTGAACTTTGCTAACGCGTTTGACCACGAGGAAGTAATGTATTCCATTTGCAATTTCTGTATCATGTGCTTACACAGTGAAAACGCATAGAAATGCATAGAGGATGCATAGAATAATGTTCGGAATAAACATAATAATAAAATTATTTATTTTTTGCCAATTCATAAATGAAAAAGGAAAATTCTTAGAGATGGTTTGAAGTTTTTTTTAATTTCTAAAATAATTCTTTTATAATAATTCTATCTATATTTTATTAAATTAATACTAAAAAACTCAGAAATATCTTTGAAATAGAAACAAAGGAAAAATTTTTAATTTAAATGACTGAAGAATGAGCTTCTTTTAGTGATTCCACTTTACTATTGTTTGTAACATTCTATGAAGAATAATATTTTCATATACGAAATTTTAGTGGTTTACCCTTGTAGTTGATCGACTAAACGATTCATAGCGCTATACGGTCGTGTACTGCACCCACAATCTGCTTAAATTACACCTCCTCGGATTTCATCGGCGAGTAATTTAAAGCCAACGATTAAGACGTTGGGTTGCGTTGGATTTCTTAGCTTGAAGCTGAGATCTTTATGAGGAAACAGGAGTGTTATCATTATCTCTGGACTCTGCGTACATACTGGATATCGCGAAATCATCACTTTTCTTGCTAACGAAGATTGCTGATAGGTCAACGTTGGAAATCTGGTAGATCATCAGTTTATTTTGCAGCTCAATTTCATCGTCTGAACGCGCGAACGAATGCTCTTGGAAATCGTAATTGGATCGATATTCGCACTGTCTCTCTCCTGGTCGGAACATCATACTGGAGTATTTGATAAGATATCCGATAGTAACATATGCACACGCAATTTAATGAAACGCATTAAATCGATAAGAAAACATTTACTTTATTATAATTTTAAAGAATTAATAGTCGTGAAAGAGATGCTATAGTTCTAGAAAAGGCATTATCGCTAATACATTATAAATAGCACTTATTTAAAACCAGTCAAGGCATCGAAAGTGCAGGTGTATCGTCCTTGCGAGTTCGCTCTCGCGTGACTTCATTCCAACAGTAGACACCTGTCCATGTGCAGGTGAACTAATGATTAGTGGAAATGTACGAAGAGAATATATAAAAAGATTGAGAAATATTAAATTAATAATCCAAAATTAATCCATTAATAATTCAAATATCATAGAGGATAATATTGTATAACATAATAATAAAATTAGACCCACAAAAGACCCACAAAAAAAATACCCTCTGCTGGGGTGAAGATCTTATTCTTATGTATTTTGAGTCGCTGAATACGAATCTGACATCAAAATAGGACCATCCAGAGAAAATTCTTAATCTAGAATGAAAAAATGGGAAAAAATGGATCATTTTTTTCCCATTTTTGATCCATTTTTTCGCTCTAGATTGAAAATTTTTCCTGAATGATCCTATGGTATTTTGATATCAGATTTGTATTCAGCGACTTAAAATACATAAAAATAACTGTCTCCTTCCTAGTACAGGGTACTTTTTTTTGTGAGCCTGTGTTATTTATTATTATGTTAACTTGTGAATTATTATAAATAAAAAAAAAATTCTTGAAGATGATTTAGAATTTTCTAAATTTTTAAAAATAATATTACATATATTTCTGCGCCATTGAGAATTTTAATTATTAATTAAAAGCATAGAAATATTTTCAAAATAGCAAAGAAAATATTGATTTTAAGAGAGATAAAAAAGGAAACAAATAATTATTGAAAGATCTGTACATATAACATAAAACATTAAGAATCTTAAATAATTTTTTCAAAGCTAAACCTGGCAAATTGAAAATAAATGAGAGCAAATTCCTCGCAAATTTGCAGCGTCACCAGCTTCTGACAACATATTATCGCTTGCAAATACAGTTGGTACAACTTCATTTCATACCTCACAAATACCTCATTTCGTCCGTTTCTCGATGGTAATCTTTTTCTGCTGTATCAGTCTTTTTTGTATAAATCGAAAATATTCTTCATACCGCATAACAGGTCGTAAATCGTAGCGTAAGAGTTTAAGCACCTAAAGGTAGAGATACGAAAGAAGCAAAACTCGGCAGGCAAATGGCGAACGCAAATATTTACTCGTACACGAGACGATAGCACAATGATAACGTAGTTTTGATAAAAGCATGTAGCCACGCCTCTCGTGCAAATTATATTTAGGTATCTTAATTTTAAATTGGATTAAAACCATTTATATTTCTTGCAAAGAAAACACTTTCCACACTCACAACAAACGCAACAGGATGGAAAGGAATGTAAGTTAATTAATCGGGCCGCTGCCATCGACATATTTTTTTGGTAGAGCTTGTCTCAATGGGTCAACGGTTTGCTCTCTATTAGCGACAGTTAACGCGTTAGTATAAACGTTTACCGATGACGTCAGTTGCGCCACACGCGGAATGATTTACAAAGATGCCCCGCCATCCGCGACGCTTACAGAGATATGAACTTTATCTTTATCGTTTGTGAGATGGGAGGACCAACTTGATACTCGTTTAAAATACTTCTCTTATACTATCAACAAAATATTTAGAAAAGATTAGCAGTATGGTGTCAAGATAAGTTAAAAATGTAATAGTTATTATTATAAACTTCCAATAAATGAAGTCAGCATCTTCTCTCACAGTGAAACTGATCTCATTTATAAAGAGTGACTTGTGAAAATTTCAGTAGGGACGGTCGATAAGTTACAAAATTCTGAATTGAAAGAATGATATAAAGGGATTAGACGACTGGAAGTTACCCTTTCTTTGAGCTTTAAGCTTCGGATGTTGGTTTATTTACAGAAACCGTTTTAGCAGGAAGGAGCACGCTCGTGTCAGGTACCGATCGTAAGCACTCCGCGTCCGGCCCTATCCGCTTCGTTCCGTTCTGCCGCATATAGAACATCCGTTGCGGCAACTCGCATATGTGTAAGCTTCATGCGCGAAGCATCCCAACATTCTCATGCAATTTTGTCATGGTATGAAAGATTCAATTTCATGAATAACTTACTCTTACTTTACGTCCACGGCAGCTCCGAGGAAATATTATATTTATAAGGATCAGAAGTGGAAACACGCTTTTAAAATGCAGTTGCAAAAGATATTTCTGCACGCTCATATTAATTCTCTATCAATTCTCCGGATATTTAAAGATGTAGTTTAAAGATGTAGTCGATTGTTTGATTGTAAATTCTGATAGATAAATTTAAAATTAAATTTAAAAATAATAATGTAAAAATTAACTAAAATACAATTTAATATAGTAAAAATTCATTTCAAATTTTGATGTTATCGGATCGATTAATCATATATGACAGGATAATAGATCTCACAATTGTAAAAAGAAGAAACATTAAGATAAGTATTATATACAATAAGTATTATATACAATATTTCAAGACTAATCGATTTTGATCGGATGCATAGGCAATATAAATTGTACAATATGGATTAATGTGAATTCGATTTACAATGTCTGTTGCATTGTTAAGATAGCGATAAAAACGCGCATTAGTCTAAATTATATCTTATTATCTATTGGAAAAAAATTAATTGGTTCTAAAATATTGTAATATTTGATGCTTTTTCCTTTCTTACTTCAGATTTGTTATCTTACTAAGATTGATTAATTGATACGATGACTTCAAAATTTTTTGTTGTTAATTTTTGAAAAAACTTAGGGAAAGTCTGAAATTAGGATTTGGATTCTTAATTTGAGTATAAAGGGTTAATGTCTTTTGCAACAAACCGAATTTAAAATAAAAAACGCGAAATAAAATTTCCATTTTTAATCCATTTGTTAGATAGAAAAACGGAAAGATCATCAGAGTCTATATTCTTGAATCTATAATACGTGTAACGTTCTCTACAACACGAAATATTACAGTAATATTGCAATAATACTTTGAAAGAGTGCAGTGTTTCATAAAATATTGCTGCAATATTGTAGCACTATTTCTATGTCCGCTAAAATAAAATATTGCTGCAATATTCTGAGATATTACCGCAATATTTAGAGAAATAATGCTGCAACTTTATGCAACATTTTAATAATCCAGTTTTATTAATTGCTAAAATTGTTATTGTGTTTATCATCACATTTTAGACTATACACGACAAAATTATGATTAAAAAATATTCGGGAGTCCAGAAAGCACTCGAAAAAGTTTGGAAATCTCCAACTCAAGTTGGGAGACTTGCCAACTCAATTTGCATATTCTTTCTTGTAAAATATTTTCTTCTTACGAGAAGCGCGTTCATCTCCTGGTGAGGCCGCGTACTTACTATTGAATTAACACTGCAGCAATATATTGCAACATTTCCCACAAAATATTAAAAGTATAATGTTTCATAATGTTGCTACAATATTTTGTACTGTAGAGGATACACTGTAATCTCTGCGATATTTTTCGAGAATAAGGCGTTTGCCGAACCGTGTGATGGGTAGATGACCGCGTTTCGAAAGACGTAATAAGTCGTTTTTACTCTAAACGGCTATCACTCGATAAGGATCGAACTGTAAAATTTATCATGGACGAAAAACAGTTTGCCTGTAATTTATAACTTATCAACAGCTATATCGATATAGAGGCAATTGTCTAAATTTGCGGCAATTGATTTCAAGCGATGTAGAACGCGTAAAATCTAACGCGTCTAACATCTATAACGATTAATGATTTAAAGGAAAACAATCTAGAGCGAAGGAGCAAAAGCTGAGCTAACTCGGAAATACTAGTTCAATGTACGTAACTAAACGAAGAGATACACATACATATAATGTCATAGCTATTGCGTGACAATCGTTCGTGCGAACATTTTACGAATCATCAGTTTCGCTTGTCTGGCGGCGACATCTGCCTGGCAACCGCATCTTCCTCTCTGTCTGCTTCTTCAGCTTCATTTTTTATCGCTCTTCTCATATGCAGATCCTTTAGACAGCTTCCCATCGAGCTGCATTAACGCCAATGTAAAGATATCTTAAAGATATATGAGATATTATCGATGGAATAATAAAATATCTAGATGAGTAGTACAAAATAACTATTTACTCGTTCGCTTTGTATGTTTCGATTTTGACAAATGACTTAACAAGTTCCTTGCTGACAAGTTTGTTATAATATATTAATTGCTCCACTACAATTATTTTCTATACAAGTATTTCTATTTTTTTTAAATTTCAATTATTTATCTTAAAGTTTTGTTAAATTATTTATTATTTTTCATTATTTCCTTTTTTTTCTTTTTTTTTTTCTAAAAATTGTAACTGCGCGAGTATAAAGAGAGCGCGTAGGATTCTTTTTCATTTTCCACCCAAACAAAATTCCCACTCCTTTTTTGAATGACATTACGTGGGCAGAATCCGGCTTGTGTTGCACGCGCTTTATAATCGACATCGATTAACGCCGCGCCTTTCGGAAAATTTAAATGATATGTATTAGATCGGTTAGAATATTAGATAAAACCAGAGAGAAAGAAAAATACCGCCTCGTCACGATTCTCAAGGCAGGATTTTATGCTGTTGAGCAGTCAAAGCGAAAGTACTAGTAGTAGAAACATAAATCGTAACGAGTATAATGTAAATTATGTATTATTAAATATGTTTAGGAGATCTTTATTCTCAAGGTTGATCTACCGGCGTTACGAACCTTTTCAGAAACAGCAGAACGTGTTTAACGAAGTATAACTGGTTTTTCGAGCTGGTTCATATAATGCTTACTACATCGATTAAATTATTGATCCGCGTTTGCATTTCTTGGTTGTGCATCCCTGTCGCGTTGAAAAATTTCAACGAGAAATTTTTGTGTGGCGAAAACAGCTGAGAAATTTACTTTGCATAGCTGCAGCTCGGCATGAGAATGGCAACGAAGGGCGGAGAAATCGGCATGACGTAACGGCCCGTATAAAGGCAATAGAAATAAATGACGTTAAATTGTTGGGTGGTATGTTTTTAGCGGGTTCTACTGTCAGCATTGGAGAATGAGATAAATTCGAAGACGAGATCAAGACGAAGTTTGTGTACTTATACAGCGTCCAACGATAACTATTTTAGAATTACACTGAGAGAAATGATTTTGTTATAGGAATAAATCAAGGGAAAGCAAATGTGATATTTGTTAAAAAAATCAATCGATTAGTTACGATTGCAAATTAATTCG
>NW_017259255.1:787513-791828 GCF_001594045.1 Atta colombica | reverse complement strand
ATATATATGAGTCTTTTATTTGCTAGCGATACTATGGATCGTCTACGACTTTTATATATATATATAAATAAAAGTCGTAGACGATTGCAGGATTACAAATCATAAGAAATTGACCAAATCAAGTATTCTCCCTACATTTGTACACAACTGTGCTTAATTTGTGTGGTTTCCTACGACTTAAAACTCCACGATCATCGTAAACGAGCCTAAAGTCTATCCAAAAAATAGGTTAGATTCTATATAGTTTGCTTCTGTTAGTAATAATTGGTTGATATAGCAGATTGGTTGGACTAGCAGCAAACACAACAACAAAATTTGTTGTCACATATTTATCGATCATCGGTTAAAGGTGGCTTGTTAAATTAACAAAATTCTTTCAGTGTAGAAACATTTGTTATATAAACGTAAATTTCTTTTATTTTATTTTTCTTTTGCTTTAGAGTAAAATATGGATACATCTCATATATGTGTAAATTCTATTTATAAGAGAAAAATGTGTGATACTTCGGTGCCAATAATTTTGTATATATGGAACTGTAAATATAATTATTACTAACAATTATAGTACTAATAATTATAAAAATAGAGCTCTTAAGCATAATTATCTTTGCTTGCTATGCAATTATAGTCACAAATACCAAACACTTTTCTCTAGTATAACTTTCTAAAATAAGTCTGCGCGAAAGGCGTATCGGCCAAATTATCCTCTATAGAAAAATCTGCAAAAAGGGAGATTTGCAAAACAAGCTGCACAATTGGCATTGACAAAAATATTGTTCGGGACATATGCACCATAGGCTATAGGCAGCTGCTTCACAACGGACAATTCATGGGGTACAACAATGGGCAAGAATGAGTCGTCAAATCGATCCAGCGTTTGCGTTCAAGACTCATTGCGTTTAAGATTCATTTGTAAAGTCTCTTATGACGATTAACGTGGTGAAATTAATTCTGGCGCAATATATTCTGTTAAAGTCGATTTTTCTTTTAAAGGAAGATATATTTCCTCGTCTTATAAAATTGAATGTTTGCTTTTGGAGATCGATGATTGATTTACATATCTTTGTGCTCTTGTTTATTCTACTAACTATTCCAATATAAGATGAATCAATTCAGTCTGATTTATTCATTTTCTTTATAAATTGTCTCACGAATGTTTATGGAACTAACTCAACATAATCGAGATTCCCAACACACTCAGGACTATCGCCCGATTCTCCGCGTATCCTGCATATCGGCAAGGTCACAACCTCCAGAAGAATCGTGACTGGATTGTACAGAGCTCTTCAGGTCGTTGCCATCATCACGCCGTCTTGTTGCATTTATCGTCCTGCCTATTTTATTTTTCATAATTTCCACGTATATTCCAAAAAATAATATAATTATTTGTCTTAATAGTCACAAAATAACAAATTAATTGTTCATTATTAATCATTAAAAAAAAATATACTCCAGATACATTTGATAATAATGGAATTTCCATATCAAAGAGATGACAGTTTAAAAGCGCTATCTAAAAACAAAAATCCGATTTAAGTTTCCTATACGCTTCAATGTGCATTCCGAGCACAGAACGTAAGACGGTATTCTATTTCACGGTATGTCCGGCTCAGCTGTCAGTGTCAACCCGCACTCGCGAACGGAATGCATATATTTCCTGTAGTTTATTAGTTTTATGGATATCTAGCAAGAAGTGTATGTGTGAATTGAGAAAAATCGGCGAGAATTGATTTTGTCAAATTACACACTCTTGTATTTTTTAATTCAACTCTTTTCCCTAAATAAAGAAAGTTATGTATATCTAATGATAGCGCTGACCAGACGAATACGTCCTTGGCCTATCAACAATCAGAAATTTTTTATTCAAGACATGATGTCATGTGCACGAGAAACGGTGCGTACATTGCAATGAGCTGACGGCGCGCAAGAAACTTTCTGTTTCTGTACTACACATATTCGGCATAAACGTAAGAATTGTAAACTTATAGTATAGATATACTTTATATCTATACATTTCAGGCAAAAAGTTTGGAAATACTTTTTTAAACATTGACACTTTTGAAATTACTTATTCAAATATCTATAACAATGTGTTTTTTTTTAACAATGTTCTTTAGATTCAATAATTGTTATTAGATCTGAAGAATTATTGTTAAAAAAACACAACATTGTTATGGATATTTAAGTAAGCCAAATTAAAAAAAAATTCATTTTTGAAAATATTTCCAAACTTTTGTCCTGGAATGTACATTAATTCTCAAGTTACAACTCAGTTAAATTGCAAAATTAAACGAAGAAAAGTCTTTATTATTCATGTATTCTAAATATTTAATCTGATAATATTTAACCTGATAAAATTTGTATAAGTTTTAACATGAAACAACTTTAAGATTGTATAAAATAATTGTAAAACTATATTTTCGCTTAAAATATTAAATTAATTTCTCGATTTAATTCCAAATTCTTCTTATAATATTATTTTCCTAGTTCACACTTTAAGACACAATACAGAGCGGTTTGCTCTTTTTTGAATATCTAGTATTTCCCACGTTCATGCTTGCTTCTTTCACTTTGATTTATGAATTTTTACGATCCCGATCGCTTGTATGGGCCCATGCCACGGTAGAAAAGAATTTATCGTGAGACTCACCGACGCGATCTGGAAGGGTCCAGCCACGAATTCCAATCTCGCTAAATCGTAAAGGCCCCTCCAAAGGTAGCACTCCGATTTTTTCAACGCGTCCACCAAGCGCTTGTGAATGATACGAGGTAGACTCCAGACCGGCGCTCGCGAACACTCATATTTTCTCCGCACAAAAATGGAGTACACTCGCGAGATCAGTTTGTCCACCTAAAAAGGAGTTTCTTTTTCTCTTTTGTTTTTCTTTTTAAATCGACGTCAATTCGACAGACGCGGCGCGTCGCGTCGCATCACATTGCGTCGCGTCACGTGCCGACTTACACTGTCGTGGCAACGAATGCTCCGCCACTGTGTTCCATAGCAACATCATCGTGTGAAGGCGGATCTGCTTAGTGATTGGTGTAAAGCGATCTTGGAAGGGAGAACGGAGAGGAACTTTGTTCGGACAGAGAGAAACCTGAGAGCGATCATCCCGGCTTTTTTCGTTTAACGCTCATACCAGCGCACCAACGTATATTTTTGAGATATGGGAACTAGATACCACGTCGATTTTACAAAATTGTCGATAAAATCGTAGTGTTGAAAATGGATGTGGTGTGCGTCCGTGCTAATAAGAATTTCCAGGATTCTTGAAATGTATTACTGATACATAAATATTAAAACGTACATTTAAAATCAAGTTTCTTAAATAATGTATACTCTGATTGAGCTGAGAAATATATGTAGTTGATAAAAGCAGTATTACATGGACGCTTCGTTAAAAAGTATTAAAAAAAAAGATCACACTATTATTCAGTGTAAATATTGAAAATCTATAGTATATACACAATATGAACTATAGATTTTCAATACTCGCGAATAACAGAACGCACCCGGGATGTAATATGTATACCTGTGGAAGATCCATAGCATTGTTCACATAGTGGATCTGATGGCTTGATTTATTCTCATAATTAATCACGCGATTTCAAATTTTGTATATTACAATATACAATATACTATATACGTATTTCGGCTATAGTCTGAGTCATCCTCTCAACGGTATCAATATTTAAATAACGAAATATCGATCAAGCAAATTAACTTGCGACCAAAGCGACTTTCCGCTCCGTTTCGATTATATGGAAGAGAAACTTCTTATGGAACGGAATTCTAGTTCAACTCAATTCTCTAGTAAGAATCCATGTATATGGGATGACATCCTGATTTCTTACAGTCCTTTGTTTTATATAATCAATTTTATTAGTTTAAAAACAAGGTTTTTTTTTTATTGAAAATAAAATTATACGTACTTGATTGTGAGTTTCTTCGCCCAAAAATTTGGTAATTCTGAAAAGAACTATTTAAATAATAAGTACTAAAATTAATTAGTAGTCAATCCAGATTCCAGTTCTTTTCCAGTTGAACGGTTCGAACAAACGATTACAGCAACTACTTGCTGTAATTGTTTGTTCGAATCGTTCAAATTTTCAAAATATTACACTTCAATATTAAATCAATGTTATTATATACATATATAAGTAAGATTAAAATGTAAAATTCTAAGTTAATCTCTATCAAGCTTTTCTTTATATTTAAATTTATCTAATAAATCTATAAAAAATTCTTAATATTAATATTTTCGTTCTTTAATATATGTGTTTTAAAAAATTTCAGATCATAATTTACAAACAC
>NW_017259255.1:783605-787413 GCF_001594045.1 Atta colombica | reverse complement strand
ATTCAAATAAAATATTTATAAGTTAATTAAAAATAATATCTATATATTGAATAAATATAAAAATTACTAAGGATTAAAGTGATGATAAAAATAATGAATTGATTATCTTTTCCGTCGCTCGTTGTTCATTAAAAAATTATGAACAAAACAATTTTTATGAATAGCACACAATTTTTAAATATAAGGTATATATTTATTTTTCTCTCGATAGAGGGAAGAAGGGAAAAATTTCGCTTCACGTGGAAAATCGTTTGCCTCCCCTTGACAGGGGAGGAGGTGGAGTGAAACTTGCTTTACGAAAGTCATGCGCCCCTTGACAGAACATCTGCCTAGCTGCCCCCCCCCCCTCCCCCACTTAACCAAATCTTAATGAATAAATTATATAATAATGTGCTATTTATGAACTCTCAAAAGCCGCAAGAAAATTTTTGCGCTCATTTCGTTTAGCTAAAAAAAATTTTTTGCGGGGGGGGGGCTGACAGTCAGCCTCCTCCATGTTTTAATAACCGAATTGAAAAACTAAATATATAAAATTTATGCGCTATTTATGCGCTTTCTTATTCACACAGTTTCAATTCTTGCGCTGCATCCCTTAAGGCACTTCCCTCTTGGAGCACACAGTTATATTCATCTCTAAGTCGTTTAAAATCGCAAAATTACGCTAAAATTATGCAAAATATATCTTTGATTTTTGCGTTACTATTTCCAAGCAATTTCGATTTTTGTGTTGCAATCCTTAAGGGACATCCCTCTTAGAGCTAATGAAAAAAATTCTCTGAATTTCTCTGAAAATTTCTTTAAAAAAATCTAAAAATTTTTTTCAAAATGTTCGCATTTTTGGAAACGTTGCTTCTCAGAGAATTTTCCAATATAATTTCAGAGATTTGTCAAGATGTTTCAATTATTTTTAAAGATTTTTATAAGTTATTTCTAACGATTTTTATAGTATATTTGTAGACTTTCAGAATTTGTCAGATTTTTAAAGATTTTCAATATAATACTCGAAAAAAAATTCATATTATAAGACTTATAAATTTTATTTCTATTCTTAACAGAAGTTGTTCCATACAAAATATATATAATGATTTTACCTGAAATTATTTTGAAAAACACCTAGTGGGATTCGAACTTGGGACCTCTGGATTATGAGTTTCTTGCGTTACGTACTACATCATTTCTTCAATTGATTTATTATCTATTTAAGTTTCAGAGACATCATTTCCAAGAAATTCAGATCAGGGACTTTCAGATCTTTGAAAATTATTTTCAAAAAATCCTCTGAAAGCCTCTGAAAACTATGAAAATTCTATCTTTAGAGATATCACTAAATTCCCGAATTTCAGCAAAATTCAGAAGCTTTCGGACACTTGGAAATAATTTTCAGAAAATCTAATAATCCCAAAATTTCCTTGAAAAAGTCTCTGAATGTCATTAAAAATCCCTGAAAAATATTTTCAAGCATTTGCAGCGACATTTTCAGACATTAAGGTAGACGTCTCCACAATCTCTCTCGATTCTTAAACCTAATCGTTCAATTAAATATTAACTGTGATTTGTCAATTCTGCTGAACAGAAAATGCGATTGGTCAATTCCAGTATAACAATCGGTCGATTAAGTTAATCGGAGTTGATGAGATCGGTTCAATTGTGTTGAAAAGCGTTTGATATATTAAAGCCCCTTTCTATTAATGTAGATTATTCATTTTAATCTCGATTCAACTTTATTTCTAATATTTTTCTAATTCTTAGAAATAATAGACGTTTTAAGAATTAGAAACAGAGGGAGAGTGAATCGTGAGAGTTAATTGTGAATGGAGATTAAAATTAAACTGCATTGATAAAAACATTGAACGTCGATTAACCAGAAATTAGTGAGGAGGTCTTTACATCAGCGCACCAACGTCTATGTTTTGCTATGAAAGTTCAGTACCATGTCTATTTTACAATGATGTAGTGTCCGGCTAAGGATTTTTTTTATCAATTTCTAATTAAATTAATCGACAATTTCGTAAAAGTTTCAACAGTCTTTTAATATATCAGAATATCTCCTCTCTTTTTCTCTTCTGAGATAAATGATTTAATTCTAACAATCGCGATGATTGAGTTGACCCTCAATTAGCGTTAATCAGAATTGGTGAAAGAGACTTTAATAAGAGCTGCCAAGATCTTATTAACACCGACATTCCTCATATCCATATTTTCGACACTACGATTTTATTCACAGTTTCATAAAATAACAATAGTACATAAATCAATAATGGACATTGTATACTGATATAAGCAAAAAAGGTTTGCTAATATGCACTCTCAGGTTTCTCTCTGGTTTGAATGATAGCAACGCCGATTGTTGTTTAGTTCGAAGCTTGGTGAGGTAAATGTACAATTTGGGATTATCACTTCGAGCAGCTGAACACGATAGGATTATCAATATAAATACGTTTATTTTTAGAATTTCTAAAAATCAGTCTTTTAACCCCATTTGCTAAAATTGCAGTCCATCATTCTTTCCGACATAATGGGCTGCAAAGAAGGTGGTAAATAAGGATAATCGATTAATTTTGACGGTGCGTTCCACATCAAATGATTAAGATCCTCGGTGTTGCTCGAGTCGATTACATTCTCGAAATATTCCTTGATAATATCTTCTGAATTTGGCCAGCCATTCTTAGGTTGAGCTATTGAGACTTTGGACTTTTTCATCGCTAGAAATAGTTTATTTATTGAAGATTAACATTTTATGTGGCAATAATAGGATGGTCGATAGAATAAATAGAATAATTAGTCTATCCAAACAAACTTACATGATGAATAACTTGTATAAAGAAAATTACCTAATTGCATTTCATAAGAACGCACGTAAAATATGATTTGTTAATTTTCTTTGTATATGTTTATGCAATTATGCAAATTTATCTGGCTAGACTCTTACCAAGCTGTTGAAGTTCCCATATCATTGATGGTGTGTAATGCGAAAATCGACAAGCAGAACCAAACGCACAGTCTCCAATGGTTATATAGTGTTTACATGGAGTTTTGCAGTATTCTTCCTTTAATATTGTTTCTGGATCTAAAGATGTTAATAATAAATTAGTGCATTATAATCTGATTAATTATACACAAGTACAAGAGAGGTTATGTAAAATATATAATGGCATTAAACAAAGAAATAAGAAAAACATTATTTAATGCTTACCTTTAAATGTGCTGTAATGACTCGCTCGATTTGTCATGTGCTGCATACTGGATAGATGCTTTTTACGAGCTTCGACATCATCTTTGAAAGATCTGTCACAATAGTCGCAATAGTATGTTTTGCCCATTGACATATATGATTATCTTGTAGGAAGAATACAAATTCTATTAATAGTTACATTGTATTGCACGACAATTGAATAAATATACTCAACAATAGTATGTATTTAAGTATGAATCATACTCTCAAAAGATGTATAAAACAAAATCATACAAGATAACTAAAGCAGTAAGTTTATTCGCATTGCTTAAAATCCCTAAAGATATTTGTCACTTCAAACGAGATAAATATATATTCTAATATTGAAAAGAGGGAGTAAGCGAAAATTTTGAATTCAAAAACTGCAATACGAAAAAATCTATGGTTTGTTCCTGCACTAGAACTGTTCCTCTTTAGAACTGTTTCTCGCTTTCGACAAATATATCAAACACCTTCCTCACTTTAAGTTCCAAAAGTGTACACTAGTTCAGCCATAGAAAATAGATCTCTAAAAAATCAATCATGTTATTTTTTCTCCTAGAACGGAAACATAAAAAGTTAGAAATTTTTTTATAT
>NW_017259255.1:780917-783505 GCF_001594045.1 Atta colombica | reverse complement strand
AAGCCGCTTTTTTCAGGCATGCGCATTATAATACTAGGAAGATTTAGTATATAAGTATAAATAAAATATTTATTTTGGCAATATTTTGCAGCAGAAAGATAAGGAACGTAGAAACCCTAGGTTAGGGTGAAAAAGTATAAATTATTTTATTTAATTTTTATAATTTTTTTATTGATTTTCTAAAAATTTTTATATAATTTTTATAGAACGACGAAACAGAACTCCTACAAGATCCGTATAATTTAGAATTTAATACTGCAGTGGTATTATAATATATATATTTGAACGCTCATGAGTGAAAAAGAACAGCTCGCCTATAAAGCTTTGCGTCCACGATGCTATAGAAACCAGTCTGAAATCTTGGATGAAGAAAAAATTGATTATAATCACATTGGTGATGTGATTGAATTATTTAAATGTAATTCGTTAATTCTTTCTTCAAAGTCTGGATGCAATTTCTAACATTGTAGACACAAGATAACAATCTGTACTTACTGAAGACATCCAAGATACTACCATAACGACATCTAACAATGAGAATGTTATACTAATCGCAACTTATTTTCAAATACACATCAGGTAAGAAAAATGCATTTTTTTCCATGCATTTAAAGTTAAAAACCTTAATTTAATTATTTAATATTACATGAAAATTTTATTTGCTAATATAAATTAAATTTATATTAACTATTTTTATAAATAACATTTTTGGAAAAATTAAGAACATCATCAATTGTGATTTTAATAAAAAAAAATTTATATATCTATCAAAAAATCCAAATTGACATTGAACAATTTTTTTTAATTCGTGTTGGTAAACAAATTAATTAATTATATAACATTAAACACAACTCAGTAAACACCAACAAACAGTAACATATCAATTTCACACACAACAATATAAACGTAATATACAACATATGTGATATGTAACAATTATCTTGTTGAATGTATTGTTATACATGTTATTATTAGTTAGTGATTACTAAAATAAAGCTACTAGCAATTATATTTTTGTAATAAAAGAAAGATAAATTATTGTTATTACATAAGTCATTATTGGACATTGTAATGAGATCTTTGGCAAATGGCTATATTCGTTATTACGTTATCGAATTTGGATTAAGTTCAATTGATTGAGTTTCCTGATATTTAGATTTCAATTCGTACATTTAGTAGGTATGTATTTTAAATAAACGGATTACATTGTAATGTACCGTCCGTTTTAGTGCGGTACGATCGTTTTATTATATTCTTACAATATATTTTACCACAACTTGTTCTTGTGCACCGCTAAACTATTCATACGTGGTAAAGTAACGTATCGACAAGAATGTCTATTATCCGTCGCAATGTTCCTCTTTCTATACATTAATTCAATACAATAAATATTCTTCATTCACAATATTCACTCTGACATAAACTAGACGACGTTACTCGATGATAGATCATTTTCGACGATACCAAAGCTTCGCTTTAATTTTCTACAAGCGACAATAGATAACCTATAGGTATTGCGTAATCGCGTGATTCAAGACAATATTTGTTTATAAATTTGAAATTGGTAAATAAAAAATCGTGGATGAACTACGAGAATGTAAATCGGAAATATCCACGAGAATTTTTGCGGGAAATTGGTTGCTATCGCAAGTTCGAGATTTGATCTTAAAAGCTAAAAGTTAATGATACCGGATATAGGACACAGGATATAGGATACAGGAATCGGGAATTGAAATCAAATATTGGATATCGGGAATTCAGACATGCTGTTCGATTATATCTGTTTTTATATGCTTGCTATTGAACAATAGCTGCACGTACCATTGCAATCAATATTAATCGCGCAAGAATATCGCATAAAATAGTACATTATATTTTGAGGAAATTTCAATATTATCGCGATACATTTACTTATATTTACTTGTACAATGACTAAATTTGCGGAATTTTGTTACAATAAATACGTGTAATTATTGCTCATAGTCAGCGTTAAACGTATAATACAGGAATGTCGCGCAATATTATTTAATACGTAATTCGTCAGCATCGTCAGCAAAATTGGTATAAATATCGGTATAAATTACAAATGTAAAGTAGAAAAACACGTGGACGAATGTGAAAATAATAAATTCGCAGTACCCTGCTTTGTGGACGAATAAAGCTAGCATTGAAGAATAAACAATTATTTGAGTAGTTGCTGCTTCGCTGCTTCGTATTATGCACCTTGAATTGCTTATTGATCGATCGTTGCTACGATCACATATAAGAAGTGATTGATAGCATACACAAGTGAATCTTTTTAGGCCTGATAAAATAAATTCTCATTTCAAGGATACATTGATACGTTAATTTATATGAAAAATGGACTAGATTGCAACAAAGTTGGAGGTAGCTGTCGATATTTGGGAAAAATTGGCTATATTACATTAAAGAAGAAAACTATAAAAAATTATAGCAGAATTTTAACTTTGGTATAAGAAGGATTTGAGCAAGTAAACTCAAAATTATATTATTAAAAAACCAGACTCGCGCGTTATCTTGACAAGACTTTTTCAAGCAACTATAACTTCTGTGTATATATATATATA
>NW_017259255.1:772154-780261 GCF_001594045.1 Atta colombica | reverse complement strand
ATATATATATATATATATATATGAACTTTTTATAAGAAGGGAAAGAAAGTGAAAGAGAAAAAGACAAATTGTAGGAAAATGTAAAAAGTGCAAGAAATATACTTTTAGTTATCACATTCCATTTCAACAATAAATTAGGAATACAAAATAAAATCGTGCTTTAAATATTTGTGTATCATAATAAAAAAATATTCGAAAAACAGACTTTCACCGTTAATTTTAGAATTGGAAACGCTACAACCATACCGTTTATTTTACACAGATACAGGAACTTATAAAAGTTAACATGCATATATTGATATTGGTACATCTTAATGTATGCTCCGTTTATCATGCGCAGGATGTTAAAGTTATATTCTATCGCGTTCGTCGCGTTCCACTTAACATACCTACCAGATATGAGGATTTTGCATGTTTGTTATTCTGTTGTTGTAGATCACAATTTATGTTGAGTATTATATAGGGGACTATCTGTTTTCTTTTTTTCCCCTATATCATCGTTTTTTTTTTTTAGTGTTTTACATAGAAAGTATTGTTACCATGTTGAAAAGTCCTTTGAAAAGTCTTGAAAAATCTGCCTATATGTATATCCCTCTGTCATGTATGGCAGTAATAACTCATAAAAAATGTAAGTGTAAATCGATAGTATGAAGATAGTTTAAGAATGTGGTCATGTAGCGAATTGTGTGAAATATACTTAAAATCGATTTATAGGAGTCAGCTCAAGGAACAATCTTGTTTTATTTACCATTATAGTTCTTCTTTACACAATGCAACTTTGTTCCAGAAAACTTTTTATATATCCACAAATAATAGAAATATTTAAATGTTCCCACATTTATATGCCTCAGCCTGTAAATATCTCGTTTGAAAGATCCTCATTTTAGCCAAAGTAGAAAGCGCTTAAATCTCACTGGTCCCGGGCAAAGGCTGGATTAATTATTAATGTAAAATAAACGGTATCGTTGTTCACAATAACTAGTGGCCCGAAGTAAACTAATAGTCAAATTCGTTCGGCTGTCCGTTGTTCGGCTTGTCTGGAATGCCTCGTATATATTTTACGCGCATAATTTACTAATTTATGGATGCTACATTATAAGGTACAAGAAATAGGGAATGGCGTTTGAAACCTGTTAAGAATGGCACTGACTGTAATAAGTAATATTCTATCTCCCGGCATCCCTGCATTTGAGTAAGCGTCTTATTTTTTAGAGTCGTCGGCAGTAGAATGGATGTTGACCTCCTGACGAACCTTGTGACCGCGGAAACTTGCTTGAATCTTAGTCGCTGCCTTATGCAAGTCTGGATCGGCCAAGTCGATCCCCTCTAATTCTTGAACAGCGTCTTGCATCTGCAGCAGAATTTGAACAAAAAAACGTAAAACGTAAAACGTTATAGCTGTTCGTTAATTTAAGACATCCTAAATTTTTTTCATCCTCGGATACGGCTCCCCGAACTGGAACTTATTCGCAGACAGGATGTTTCTCGCATTTATCGAAGTTACCCTTCTTATCTTAAATGAGACTGAACGGAATTCCGCTGTGCATCAACTAGTCCGTACATAATTAATCGATACGACACGAAAGTAACTTAAACATTGTAGGCCATACCGGTCTACTGGTCCTGGGATGAGCTTTAGTAGCGCTTCGGTACCCAGATGATCATCTTCAGCTTGGAAGGCAATTGTCGATTATTCGCCGAGCATTCGTAGATCAACGTAATGTCAAAGAGTCTAACAATAGCTTTCTCTCACGGATCTCGGCACAGAAATGATCGATCACGGCGACCTTGTATATCAAAACCTGTCATTACCGCTTCATCGATTGAATCGATATCGGCATATCAGATTCAGAAAAAAAATTACTTTGCAACATGATTACAACAGCTTTCTTAACTATTCTTGTTTTAATATATAATTTTGTTTTAATATAAAATGCAATGTGAAAACTACGCGATCATATGTTGCTTTCCAGCAACATAATTTGTGAAAAATAAATTTACTGAGATAATAATTTGCATTATTTCTTAAATATATTTATTGGAAAATGACTATATAATTAATTCATTATTTCATGTTTTATTATATCAATAAAACTCTATTAATAAAAAATCTTTTCTTGTAACATTCAGGGAGCTTTAATCTAGGAAATAGGGTTACTACATAAAGAATAAGGCATCTTTATCATAATGTTGCGTTCATCCTGTTTCTTTAATCATTCTTAATATCAATAATTCAATAATTTTCAATAACTTTTAAAATTTGCTTGGAAATTACTCTTTGTTATAAGCAAGAATTAATTAATAAAAAATGGTTAAAATTATAAAAACTATTGAATTCAATATCGAGAGAGAAAATATATTTTCTGAATTTTATATATTTATAATTACTGTACACACAGAGAGAGAAAAGTGACTATATATATATATATTTGTGACTATAATTGTATGATTAAAAAATTATGGTTAGAAGATCCATTTTTATGATTATTACTGCTATTATTAGTAATAATAATAATTAATTAATAGTAATAATAATAACCTTATATTATATAATTTTTTCAAATATGGAAAAATTGTATAGTGAATTATGATAATCTGAATTATTAATTTAGTATTAATTTATTATTAATATAGTAAAATATTAAGATACGAATAGTAAATAAAAATAATCATTTAATAATAAATGCAAATTGTCATTATACTATAGTGAATATAATTATTTTCTTAACATTCACTAACTATTTACATAGTAATAATTACTAAGAAGTATGGTAAAAAAAAACTAATTTGCATGATAAGGAAAAACTTATACATGTCATATAGTTGTAATGATCAGAGAATGGAAAGTTATTTTTTAAAAGTAACAAGTTACCAATTTTTAAAAATAACTTGTCACAATTATCATTACTTGAGAAATTTTTACTTTTTGTTTCTTTTCCGTTACTTTTTTTAAAATTGATGACCACCAATCATAGCGGACGAGTGCCTAGAGGCTTTCTAGTCTCAAGTGCTATAAGTGACTTGTGTCTAATCGAGCCATATCCAAAATAACTGTAAAATTCGTTACTGTTATCAAAAAGATGTAACTTGTATATTACCAAAAAATAACTTGTAAGTGTAACTTTATTACAAGTAACGAGTTACTTTTATTTCCTGATAATAATCATATTTTAATATTGAAACAGCTATAATGTGCATGACATTATATGTGCATTAAAACAATTATAAATTTATAGTTAATCCAAAAAATGACTACAAATTATAGTACTTGCATTTTTTTTCTCTCAGTATATATAAAATATATATTATATGTATCTATAACTCAAATAATTTTATTAAATCAGATTTTACATTAAATGATTTAATCAGGAGCAAAAATTAATTTTATATTGATAATAAAAAATGATTAATGATCGAATATATTTTCCTGACAATTAGATATAATATTAGATTAGTTCTGTAGTGACGTTCTGAAGAGTCAATAGAACTCGTGTTTAAAATTTTTATGAAAGGCCGAAGGCAGATGTTAGATAAAGCAGCAAGCTTCTAACCCTCTGTAATCAATAAATAACAAGTCTATATGTATACATATTTAAGATTGACAATTAACTTACCTTTTCTTCTATCTTAGCAGTTGCACTCTCAACCATATTCATCGCCGACTTGGCTGCAGCTTGTTCCTTCCTCGACATGTGGCCCCGGAAAGTCGCTTGTATCTTTTTCGCCGCGTTACAGAGCTCTATCAAATAGAAGTTGTTTCAAAAATGATTCTCGCTTCGAACTCATCATAGAATATATAATCGCTCACCCTGATCGTCGGTAGAGAATTCCTCCTGCAACTGTTCTTGCGTAGGTTGTTCCGTAGATTCGGAGGATTTTTCGTCGGTCTCCTTCGATGCTGTTTCCGACACTCTTAGACTTTTCCTAGCGTGATGCCCACGGAAAGCTGCTTGTATTTTTGTGGCTGCTGCCTCTTTTTCTTCGTCTGCGTCGTTTTCTTTTCCCTCGTCTGCGGACTCCGCTTTCGTTGCGCTGTTTTCGGCCGCCTTTGAAATATCTTCAAACAGAAGTAAAATAAAAAATAATTTCGCTTTCGGCTTAATTTTATGCAGAATTAGAGATGCTACATCTGATATAGTTAAAAGTTTCTTGAACAATAATAACGGACATAATAATAATATAAAGAAAAGCCGATAAGAACCAAAACGGATGTCGGTGTATAATATTAATAAAATATTATACACATAAAATTAATTTATTATTCGCAGTATATTGCATGAGATAAATGACTTTGATCTGGTTTTCTTGTTAATGCTTTTTTTCATCCTTTGATGTAGGTTTTAATATTATTATTTTATATCTTAACCCATGTTTTCTTGCCATTTAAATTATTATATTAAATTGAAAAGGACTCAAATTGCTGTGTATGTAATGCATTACAAATAATGAACTAAATATTTTGTTAACATTACACACTGACATCCGCAATGATTTTATTGTTAATTTTTCTTTCTTATTTCGCTTTAACTTATTCTTAGAGTCTTTGCCACTTTTTATAAGTGTCAAACACAAATAATGAAATATAACTGAATATATAATTAATTGATGTATATCTGTAATTGTCCTCAAATATATTTTTCTTAAGAAAATAGTGACTATAAATTGTCCGAAAATCCATAGAAGATTGAAGGAGAAAGGGTGCGGCTTTTGATACATCCCGTATATTAGAAATGGCTGCCGTGTTAGCCACAGTTCACCTACATTTATTCCGAACATTTCACCTTCCACAGACACGTCCAGAGCGACAAGTATCGATTAGCATTTCTATTTTCGCGCTGCACGTTCGAGATTATACGGCGCCTAATATACATTTTTAATATTTCACGCCTTGATGTGAAATGATGTGACAAATATTAATCGAGTCTTCCATCTCTTTTATAACAAAGTTAAATCTTTGTGCCTTCAGTGATTAATCGACGTATCGACATAAGCAATTATTTCACACGGTGCGAATTTTCCTTTGAAAATCATAAAAAGTAATCCGGCGAATCCATCATCATTTTCCTTCATCCTTTCTGACGAAGGAACAATAATAAAAGTCAATCCTCGTATTTTACATCAAGATCTATTTCTGGGGTTCCATTCTATTCTCAATTTAAGTTCATTCTGAATTTTTTAGAAATAAAATAATGTGTTATAATCAATCAGTATTAAGTTGATTTTTTTTAAATAAAATGTTATGAATTGGTAGAAGTTTTTCGAGATTAAATGAATGAAATAATTAAATGTAAAGTACGAGGATCAAGTGTGACAATATTGGAAACTGAATTTTCTTTCAGAAAAGAGAACACTCCAGCTATTGAGCGCTTTTGCGCGACACCGTTTCTTTGGATTATCACTTGACGGACCAAGTGGAAATTCAAGAGATACAGTGGCATTTTTGTGACGAATAATGAATTCGTCCCCAGTTATGTTATGCTTCTCGGTTTGTCATATTGTGCAAAGGCAGATCGATACAAGTCCGCTATAATTTTATCGACGTTTATGTTTATATATATTATAAAGTTTTCTTAAAGAAAGTAAAAAGTTTATTAAAAAAAAAGAATAAAATTATATACATTTTTTATGCATGTACATAAAAAGCGCGCATTTCATTTAAAACTAAAAGGTTGCCTGAGGACCAAATTACTACTTGTATCGCGATTTCATCTTCGAGCGTTTCCTTCGCGCCTGTCTCGATATTTTTACGGTAGTAATATCTTTTACGGTAGTAATGTCTTTTAAATGCTTGGACTTGCTTTATTTCTCTTTTGATATCACGCAAGGATATTTCGCCATCGATCTACCCAGACCTTGTTACCACATTCTCGAGGAAATCAAATTTCCTTTCCAGAGAAACATTATCTTGATTATAAAGCCTTTTTTAATTCTAAATAGATAAACTTCTTTTTGTTTGTTGTTTATAATCTAAAAAACTAAAGAAAAATATAAATTTAGCGACATCTCAAACTATTTTATTTTTATAAAATGATATTTCTGTCGAAAAAAAATGTTAAAAGTCATAAAAATAATTTCTGAATGATAAACTTTTAAATTAATATTATACTTATAAATTATTTTGCAATTAAATGCTATTTTTTTAAAAACAGAATGTTCAACATCAACTACTACTTACTTATCAGTTAATAAAATCAGTTAATAAAATCAGTTTCAAATTATTTTTATTAAAAAAGATTTTTCGTAGTTTAAAAATTATGCAAAATGTTTAATAGATTATTGTCTTTTCTTGTATCTAAACACAAAAAAAACATGATAACGATAAATTCAAGTACATTTGATGAAAAGATTTATAAATCTTGAGATTCACTTTTGATAAAGACTATTTTCTTTTCTTTAATATCTGAGAAAATTTATTTCGCTCTATCAATCGATTTACATCCGTTAACTGTGAAATAGCAGTCGATCAGTCAAACAGCTGATCTCAAATAGATTTTAAGTTCCGAGGGTGCGACTATTTCCGTTGCTTATTATAAAGATTCCCATTTTACTTGACCCGGCCCGGTTACGGGGCGTTCGATATGGTGTCCTCGGATGTGCAGGTACGAAGTACAAAAGAGAGATTCGCGTTGCACCTGACAATCGCGTCGTCGATGATCATTTTGGACTTTACCTCGTGCTTTATACGCGATATTAACAGTAGCAAGCGCGATTCGCGTGCCCTGAGACAATATCACTTCAAGCCCCCGCCCCGGTCATCGCCGCCCGCCACCCGCCTCTTTTAACCCGGTTTTCCGCCGACAGTGGCATGCACGCGAGGATCGTTGCATCGCGAGGTGGCGGCTGTCGGGTCGCACTCGCGCTGCGACTCACCTTCGTCGCCGCTCACTCGCTCTGCCTCTCACCTGCACATCCACACGCGGCTCGGTCTGACGTGCAACTGACTGTTCCCGGGCACCGACGACCCCGTTTATAACAGTGACCGATCACGGCCCTGCCGCGCCGCTCGTTCGCAGTCGCAGTCCTCGGATTCTCGCCCTGCGATCGAGTACACGCCGTGAAACAGGGCCGTCTCGTGGATGTCGTTCAACCCTCTGTGCTTTTAACTTTTTATATATTTCTGGTTTTTTACTCATTTGCTATTAATAACTAGAATCGAGTATTTCTATTTGCGTCTGAATGTTTTTAATTCTCTATTAATTTACAAAAGAGAAGAAGATTGTCGAAAACTATTTTCGATCCATTTTGGATTCTCCCGGCCCAAAAAAGATATTGATCTTTTTTCTTTCTTTCTTTTTAAAATATTGGAAATGGTCCAAAGCGAACCGAAATATTTTATGCTTTGTCAATATCTGGAATTTTAATTAATTATGCATTTCAATTGCAATTAAAATCTTTTTGACTTTTCTCACTCTCTTCACACTATCGTGCTTATTCAATCTATATTAAATTATGAATATTTAAACAATTGCATCATTGCGTATTGCAAAACTCTGCTGAGAAAATCGTATCTTAATACGTTTTACAAATGCGATTTATAAATTATTATAAAATTATTATCTCTTGTTTTAATGTAAAAAATGACGAGGCTTATATCAATAAAATTCTAATATAAAGAAAAAGAGCGCTTGTAAGCCGAGATATATATTTTTATTATTATTTAATTTACAATAACTATTTATAATAATTATTATCGCTGTTACATCGTGTACCAACAACGTTTCGACCTTTTTAATAACAAATTATTTTCAGTGTTACAAAATATATAATTATCATCGAACTTAATAAAAACGTAGATTAGAGAGCAAGCATTTTTAAATTATTGAATAACTTTTGAAAAGTTATAATAATTGCGCGCGTCTTTGATCTATATTTTATAAATTTGATGATATTAATTATTTTAACGATATTATATATTTTAATCTTGTAGCAGTAAGAATGATCTGTTATTATACAATAATAAAAGGTCGAAAAATTCGTCGTTAATTATTGTAAATTAGCAAAAACATCTAGCTCACAAAATCTTCTTTTATTTTATATTTGCATTTATCTTTTGTATTATTTTTTGCTAAAAAGATAATATACTTATAGCATGCTTTGCAAATGATTT
>NW_017259255.1:749379-772054 GCF_001594045.1 Atta colombica | reverse complement strand
CAGTTTACATGCTCTATTAAAATTATCAATGAACGATAAATTGTATAATATAAGCTGCTTTAATTACTTGATAATTATTTATATTTATTGCTATCACAAATACTGAAATTATTATACAATAAAAGGATAACATTTAATCTATATTCAACTTTCGCTGAGAAGAAAAATGCAATCGTGGCATAGTTTACATTAATTATATTACTTCTTTTTATTATCTTCTATACTTCATTACGTGTGAAATATTCTTTGGAACAAGGAAAGAATTACTTTCAATTACAAGTACAGTCACTTTAAGCCTGGAATGATAACGATCCACAATTGTACGCGACAGAACTAGGTCAGACGTGTTATTTTTTATGTATAGATTGTTATAATTAGATTAGCCACAAGATTAGTTCAGTTACCAGAAAGTACATATATACATATTCATAACTTATTGGAATTTTATTGCTGGAAAAATATACAACTGAAGATTCAAGAAATTTTTTTGATATTTTCAAATATTTATGCACAGAAAGAACAAAATATTTGCTGAAATATTTTGAACTATATAAATACGGATCTGGAAACAAAGTTTTCAAACGCAAATGAAATGGAAAACTAAAACTACATTTAAAAGCTTTTGTTAAAACGTTAACAATTTTTATTTACGATGAAACATTCTCACATAGAAAGGATGGTTTTGTGGAAGTACTTAAAAATTTAGCTATAGATATACATAATAAAAATCACTTTTATCACTTTTGAATCATCAAAATAATTATACACATAATTAATGTAGGAATTTCAAGATGAACATTTTATGATGAACAGCTGCGAAAGATTTTAACATTCTAGCAATCAGTTTAAGCATCCTATAATTATTTTAATTATGTAGAATTAAAATTAATAATATAATATAAGATTCTTCAAGATAAATTCAATATAAATATAATGATTTAATGAGGAAAATGAGGATATGCCAATGTGAGCCAACACTAGTTATTCGTATGTAACAATTTAATATATACATTGTGAATAAATTCATCATATATTTTTGGTCTAATAAAATTATTTATAGATCTATTTTTAGATCTCTTTCTAACTAAATTTTTAGATACTTCAGCAAAATCATCCTTACCATGTGATGAAGATATTCTACATTTTATTCTAAGAAAAAAAAAACAACAATTTTTAAACATTTTAACAAAAATTTTTAAATGTTTCGCTTTTCGTTCTCCGTTTGCGAAAACTTGAAATTCTATTTTCAAGAACGATTAACATACACGCTACAACAATAACTTTTCGCAAGACTTATATCGATTCCATTCATCATTCCGCAATTTGATCGGCATTCTTATGCGAGGCACATAGTTGGAATCCCTATGCAGTTGCGTCGGTATTGATGAAACTCACAATCAATATCTCACATGCGGAAATTTATCGAAGCTTCGAGTAATTGATTTTACTCGAACTCCAAGTTACGTTGTACGGTTTTTATTATCAGCCAGTAAAGTAGGAATTGCCGAAACTTAATAATTAAATTTGCTGTATCAACTTCTGATAAATCAAGTTCTTTAAATATAAATCAATGTGCTTTTGTAATTGTGTAGTGCAATACTGAAACGCGCGAAAAAAGACATTATCATTTTGTTAAAAAAAAAAAACATAAGTTCAATCAAATCCTTCCAAATAAACGTCTCAAAGAGAGAAGAAATCAATATTCGATTTTCTGTGTTTATTATTATTGTTATTGTTATTACTATTACAAATTATTCTTCCTATAACGTTCATTAATACTTGCGAAAACTCAGGTACTGTTTATTATTGTCCCATAAATATTACTTTGTGATTCATTTATTGTGATAAAAATATCGCGCTCCAGAAATGAAGCTTTTTATTAATGTTTCTTTTGTTAAATCCGTTTCTTCATCTATTTTAACTAGACTCCATCATCTTGTCATATCTCGATTATAAAAGGAAACTTTCGTAGTTGTAGAAACAGTGAAGAGTTAAACCTTGACATACATCACGCGATCAGCACTTTTATTCGGAATTTCGATATACCCCCATCGGATTACACGAGCGTTGAGCGTCCTATTTTACATTTGCCAAGATACGTTCATTTTCTGGCGCGTTATCGAGAATGGTGTATTATTGTAAGCTGGAGGAAATTATAACATTAAAATTTCTAAAAATTTAATAAGATACAGAAAATAAATAATGTCATCTGAGTATATAAAAATATCCATTTTATTAATATCAGTTGTAAGTTCATATTCTATATATCCAATTCCGTAAATAACAAGACAAATAGAATTAAGATTTATTTTTAAATAATTTTTACTATATATATAGTTTTCTTAAAAATCGTTTACATCACAACAATTTTATTCTATATATATTCGATTGAAATAAAATAACAATTTATTGATTGTTGATTTAAAAAATATGATTTATTTTTTATTTTCATTTGATTTCGACCGATCGTAATTAATAACTCAAGTCTCTACCGCGGTTTATTGAAAGGATAATCAAGAATGATTTTGTTGCTTGCAAAACACGAAGAATAATATTTCAGAGGAATGCTAAAAATTTCTATATTCATCATTGTGCACATCGAACGCATTCGTTATGAGGAAAATAGTCGTCCGTTCTGCCGATCCTACTGATTGCGTTGATATTATTACTGAAGCGTGCACGCAATCAGCTTGAAGAATCTAACAAAGTGAACAGAGGTACATTTATCATCGTGAAACAAAGCAGACTGTGTCATTGTCAAGATAAACAAACGCCATAGTTTTGCGACAGTCGCACTTTTTGAAGATTAGAATGATGCAAAAAACTGCAAAACATAAAAATCAGAAAAAGCATAACATGAGAGGTTAATCATCGTCAATACAAAAATTTAATATCATGCAAACTCTAGTAAAGCGGAAATTTAATATCATGCAAACTCTAGTAAAGCGGAATGCAGACAAAATTAAATCATGTTTATCGTATAGCTTATTTTTAAATTTGCATAATGACTAATATTGCTTGTACGATTAAGAAATTGAAAGGGATGATCGCTTACCCCCGTTCTTGATGGAATCCCCTTCTTTCGCCTCGTCTACAGCCGGCTGGACGCTCTCCTTACTGGTATTACATCCCATGTCTCCTGATTCGTTCTTTTCTTAACTTTTCTTGTGTCAAATTAAATTGAACGTCGTCAAAAAGTACCCGTACTATTGTAGTTCTCTTGTTAACATCGTTATCAAATAAAAACAATTAAGTCATCACTTTTCTCAGTGGAGACAAGTCTTGTAGTAAATACAAGTTACGTTCTACTTTTTCAAAAAGCTAAAAAATATAAATTTTCGTTTTGCACTTTTCTATTGTCTTCCTTTTTATTAACTTTTTCTCTTCCACTCGCTTTTTCTATCATTCACTGTTTGAGGATATAAAACGTCGCGATTGTAAAATGTCGCGTCGTACTTTTTCTACGTCTCAAACATCCTTTTAAATTATCCTTTGGTAATGAAAAATAGCTGTCTCTAGTAGCGACTAAAATTTCTTTGAAGTTCTCAAAAGTATATCTTGCACCTTTAATCGACTGTGAAAATTCGACGACTTTCATTCGAAGTTACTTTTCTCCCTTCTCGCTTTCCGTCTCTTTCTCTCTTTATCTACATATGCGTGCATACATATATGTACGTTGTTCCTGCGCCCACCCCTTGCATCCCACCGTTATTCGGGGGTTACTGACACGTCGCGTGGCGCCGGCACCTGCGAGACAATCCTTCACACTTAAAAGTAATCCGACACCTCTTCATGCGTCTCGCTGTCACGCGATGCCCGGTGTCCTGTCGCCGTTGTCTCCTTCGACAAAGGAAGGATTCTACCGGCCGATCGTGACTCACCGAAAGTCAAACATCACCGCGAACTGTGCACGTAAAGACGAGAAATCCCGTCGACGTCGCGAACGATACTGGCGTCGCTCGCTTACGACCCTGCCCTTGCTCGCGTGGCGATCAAGCCGGATCGTACCAGTCTATGTATATATCAACAGATATATATTCGCGTCACACAGTTACCTCCGTTTGTCGCGCCGTGGAGGAGCCGTGGAGGCGGTGGAGGCGGCAAACGCAGCGGCGGCGGCGGCGGCGGCGACGACGACGGCACGCACGCGGAAGAGATCGCCGCGTTTTAACCGGCGCGAAGCGACACGCTGGCTATGAAAGCCTAAAGCGCAAGCCTCAGTGTTACCAATGTATGACGGTTGTCCTTCCGCGAGGATTCGGTGCCAGGACTCGATAGAGATTGCACGATGCGATTGTACGGCGAACCGTAAACCGTTTCGATCCGGTAATCGCCTTCCTAATCGCACGCGCCGCGAATGACTATGTCAAATGTGCGCTCCGCCACTCCCAATACTCCCATACTACCCGTCATCCGGAGTGGATTCTAGCGACCTTAAAAGCGCACGATCGATTTCGCAGACGGTGGTATTCCACTCGCCTAGACCATCGTCGGCAGACCATTGCCAGACCGGCGCCAGCCTCTCTGTTCTTCTCGTTTTCTGGAACGAATATCGATTTCGCGGTCTCCACGCGTGTTACCTTACTAATATATCTCAATTGTTTTGCGCGATGTTAGACTACTATAGTATTTGCGAGGAACAAGGAGACTAAAGATTAGAATAATGAAATGCGACTAAACGATTCTTTTACATTGGAGTAATCACACGGATTGTTACACGTGTCTTCAGGAAGAAAAAAAAAGAAATACTTAAAAGATATACTTATCAAAACATTTAAAATTCTTTATTGATTCTTCTTTATTAACGATCGATAGAAATAGAATTGGAAACTCCTTCTGCTATAGTAATACATATGTGTGAACATGATCACATGTCGGCTGTACTCCACTTATAGGCATCTTCTTGTAAAGCTACTTTTGCATTTTGTGCTTCATACCACTTCTTCTCATATCCGTTACTTCTATCGACCCCATCCCATCGATGACCGGGTTTAATACCGAATCGATTTGGCGCGTACGAACCTTGATATTGTGGTGGATCTACAATTAAAACGAGTGAATTTTTTTTAAGTATACAATAGGAAGAGAAATATAAATTTCTGTCTCTCTCTCTCTCTCTCTCTCTCTCTCTCTCTCTACATACCTGGCTTTCTTTTTCCCTCTTTTATTTGTTTTTGTTTTATATACTTTAACATAGGATCACCTTCCCTCTCTTGTTCTCTTAATTCTTTATCTAGGTCTGCATCATCTGCGTATCTCGCCAAGGGTTTATGCATCTCGTACAAGTCATTTTTTAATTTTTCCTCGCGATCCTCCACTTGTTTCAAGCTAAAATAAGACATGGACATTTATTAGCGAGAGAATCAAAGAATTTATCAGAAAAACAAGAACAAAATAAAGATGAAAGAAAAATAGCTCACCCTTTACCCCATTTGGCGTACTTTTCATTTATCTCTCGTTGTTTCATTTCCTGTTCTTGTTTTTCTGCTGCTTCTGCTTCTAAATTGCGCTTTCTTCCCGTTTTGTCACGTACAATCGTAGCTTGTCCTTCTCCAGTGATCTCTTTACTTAACTGAAACAATTTAACTAACTTATATCTGTAGCTTCCATGAATAAATAAATACTTTTATAAATATAATTTCGAACTAAAGAATATTACCTTGCTAAAATGCTCGGCCTCTTGTCGTTTATGAGCTTCCGTTTCTTCTCGCAATGCTGTTGCAGCTTGAAATCCTGCTGTTTTTCCATCTAATGTCTTTGTTGCTCGACCGTAATGATCTCTGGAATAATTTCTCGCGTGTCCACGTTCAGAAACGTTTGTTTCCTCATCCCAACGCGTCTTTTTTCTTTTCTCCCGTGTATCCGAATACGATCGAGATTTATGATCTCTATCTTCATATTTCTTTTCTTGTTTATCCCTGTTCGATCTGTCCAAAGAGATTATTATATGTATTTATCATTTTGTTAATTCATATGCAACAGAATTTAAAGAATGAGAAGTAATAAGATTCCCTAAAATTGAAAACATTAATAATAAAAATTCAGTATTTGTGAAAGAAATTTCTTAATCTCAAAATATTATAAAAGTTTATTAAAAAAACGAATATTAATTATATATTCTTCTCTAAGACTAAAAATCGATTATATGCAACAACAGAATATTGATTATAATCTTCATCAATAAACGAACGTTAATATTACCTCGAAACATCCTGTCTACCGTATTTGGATAAATTTTTTTTATCGTAATAATCATGCCCTCTATTGTCTCTATGCGAAATGGAACGTGGCGAATTATCCCTCCGAGATCGATGATCATTTCGCCGAGATATACTTGAATCCGAATCTTTGTCCTTCATTTTCTTTCTGCTTTCATATAAATCTGTATCTAGATTCTGTTTGCGATTTTTTCTAGGTGGACTAAAATCCGAATCACTATCTTTGTTACCTGAACTTCGATAGCTTCGTCTAGATGTACTGTAAGTCGAAGTCCGATGTTTTGTATTTCTAGGTGGACTTAAATCTGAGTCATAATTTTTAAGTTTCCTAGGTGGACTCAAATCAGAATCATTATTTCTGGATTGTCGAGATGGACTTAAATCTGAGTCATAATTTTTAGATTGCCTAGGTGGACTTAAATCTGAATCATCATTTTTAGATCGTCTATATGAGTTTGAGTCGATATGTTTATGTTTAGAATGCTTCAGTCTAAGTGGACTCAGATCAGAACTATCCTTTGATCGTCCATTTGGACTCAAATCTGCACATTTATTTTTAGAATGCTTAGATCTAGGTGAACTCAAGTCTGAACTATCACCTTTAGATTGTTCATGAGGACTTAAATCCACATGTTTATTTTTAGAATGCTTAACTCTAGGTGGACTCAAATCGAAGTCATTAGCCTGCTTAGTATTTGTTTCATTAAGATTTCTTTTATCTTTATCGATAATATGATTAATAATAGTTAAATCACCTTCGTCATTCTCAGTTATAATTTTCCACCTTCGTTTATCTGTGAAATCAACTGGTCCACGTTCGTCAACTATACCAGCGATTTGAGGAGCATCTTCTCCTTCTAAAAGGATATCGAATTCACCTTCTTCAATAGGTCTCATATTCTTCAAATCTATATCATCATCTATAATTTTTACTCTGCAAAAATATTTCCATCCGATTCATGTTCAGGTCAAAGATTTCCCTTGCAAAAACTAGTTTATAAGGGCCAAGAAAGCTTTTTAATTATATGATGAAATTAAATGCGCAAATATATTAATCGCCATGTGAAAATATCTCAACAAAAATATGACAGAAATATGTTCTGAGTAATTAAATTTTTTTAGCATTATTTTTAAAATAATGTAATTTTATTTAGAAAATAATATTCAGTAATTTTACGTGAAAAATGATTGACTATATCAATAATAGAACGTATTAATATTATGTTTATGCAGCCTCCGTTTACATTGCATTCTAGAATATCACACACAGCTGACAACATAACCTAACTTCAATGCGAAATATATTATAATATAATACCGTTGTTAAATTAAAATACTTATAAATTTATTCTTACGTTTTCATTCCTGTTTTATATTTCTTCTTTTTTTTCTTCTTTTTTATGTTACCATCGTCTAAGGATGTATACTTTTTCAAGTATTCCTTCTGACTAATTCCTTTATTTTCCATCACAAGTTTCTAAATTATAAAGAAAACACGCGATACGATAAATCATTAAATCTCAATTCACGGCGAGATAAACTTAGTTACTTTTTAAATAATAAATTTATAACAATAAAGTATAAACACACCACTGCAAGTACTACACTGTTGACACTTCTAAAGATAAAAGGAATCAAACATCAAAGAAAAATCGATAATTCGCAACTAGCTTCGCAACCAGCTTCGGTATGCAGCACTACGTTGCCTAATGTAGATAATTTCAAGTTGTTTCTATTTCAGAGATAAATCAAATCTGAGGATTGCCAGAACTGTTTAGCTTTGTCAAAGTTGAATATATACATGTGCGTTTAAAGATTACAATTTTAAAATAATCAATATAAAATATTTCATAAATGAGAGAGAGAGAGAGAGAGAGAGAGAGAGAGAGAGAGAGAGAGAGAAAATTCGATTTTTCTATTTTTTTAAAATACTTCTATTATAATTATAAATACAAATAAGATTATAATATATGAATAAATAAATCAATAAAATCAGAATTTTGAAAAATAAAAATCTCTTATAATTATTCCCGTCAAAATCTGATCAATAAATTAGTACGAAGAAAAAAATATAATAGAAATAAAAAGCATTGAAATTATTTCAAATTCATGCTGTCTTTTTTTACAATAAATTCATTCCAACTGAATATTTATTAAATCCATTATAAACAATCTATAATTTATATCAGATTTTAAGATGGAATTTTATTTATAATTTTATTAGTAATTATGATATGTATGTTTATACATATATTGTGTATTTTGATAGATTTTACAATTTATATTACATTTTGATATATTTTACAATTTTATGCGGTATATAAAAATATAAAAATATAAAAATATAA
This sequence comes from Atta colombica, assembly GCF_001594045.1. Taxonomy (NCBI): domain Eukaryota; kingdom Metazoa; phylum Arthropoda; class Insecta; order Hymenoptera; family Formicidae; genus Atta; species Atta colombica. The sequence continues at coordinate 763,488 of NW_017259255.1, read as the reverse complement.
AAATATAAAAATACTGTAGAATATAAATATTGAAAATATAAAAATAGAATTCTATTTTAATTTCGGCATAAATTATAGGTGAAAAATAGATTCATTTTAGATTCATTAGATGGATAATTTATCTGATTATCTCGATCATAATATGAGGTAATATTTTTTAATATGAGGTAATAAATTTCTTTATTGCATGACAAAATTTAATTCGCTATTAAGTTATTATTATCATTATTATTTCAGATTGATTGTATTGCAAAAATGCGAAAATAATCATATATCTGACATATATTAAAAAATACATATATATGAATATTATCACATCTAATTTAAAATTGGAGTTGACGCTTTTCTTACTTAGTTAATTTATTTATATACCAGTCTTGTAATAATTTTTGTAATTTAAAATGGATCTCAAATATTAAAATTCTAAAAATTGTATATAGATCCTAATAAATTATCTTTTCGTTATTAAAATTAAATGTTATTTAAGCGTTTAAATACATATCGTTTTCATTATAATAAACACAATTTTAACATGGTTAACGCAACATTAAAAAAAATCTAATACAAAACATACCGTTATTTAAACGTACATTAATGCCAAAAGCAGTAATATTGATTAGAGTATTGCTATTGGCCACATATACCTACAGGCAGGTGAAGCCAGGTGAGACCAGTCCGGATCAGACTGGATGGGAGGTGGTAGAGAAGCAACCAGGTAGGAAGGTAGGGAGCGAAAGTGAGTGCGTCTCCAAGAATGGACAAGAAGGTGCGGTGACTACTATGAAATAGTGACAGAAAATTTCGCGGTGGGTGAGGATACAGTCCAGAGTATCGGCGGATCGGTTTTCTTTCGATCGCTCATTCGATCGTGAGAAGCACGGAAAATGCGTGCGTAACGTGCTGCTGTTGCGAAAAGTACGATGATGATGTGGATTGTAGTATCGTAGCTGGTACCAGTCCATCAGCACGCAGAAAAAGAGAGATTGCGAAGAACAGAAAGAGAAGGAGAGAGGCATGCCATGTTACGAACGTGTTGCTGATGCGATGCAAGCCAGTGATTCTCACCACGCATCACGAGGTAACGCATGGAAGAAGAAGGTTGCTCCTGCGCGTTCCTCGACGTGTATTCAGTGAGCGTGAAGCCGCGGTGACGTAAACGTGTCTGCATAAACCTCCTCCGCAAATACATAACGAAAAATATTCCCATTTCGGCAACAAGATGACGAGAAAACTCAGCAAATTCTTGATTCTTTTCGATAACACGAATCTATTATATTTTCCTGGCCACTTCTTGTCCGGCCGTGTTCTCATAGAGCTGGACGATGAAGCTTAGTAAGTAACGTTTTATAGAAAGAAGGTATTGAGTTCATGGTCGAAAAAATCATTTTTGCGCGTAAAAAAGTATATGCGTTGAAGACAAAAATCTTTTTTATTAAGACGCGATAAAGTGTCAGATTTACATAGATATGTACATGGTAGACTTAAGTAAGTAACACAAATTTAATAATGTGGAGTACATTACCGTAGCGTCTCGGGACTGCATTTCCATGTTGTGGGAGAAGGTGTAGTTCGGGTACGTAGTCAACGTGCCGAGAGAGTTTACGACAAAGAAAACTACATTGATTTTCGCATGCGGTTGTTGGGTGAACCAGGTGAATTTTAATTATTTCAGATTATATTGTATATATACAATTTTGAGGATATGTAATTTAACATTTTAAATCACGTTTCAACAATAAGTAGTGTGCGCTTCAGTAAATTATTCGTATAATATAGCATAATAGTATTGTATGATAATAGCTTAACAAAAATTTTCTCTCTAATAATTTACTGTGATGTAATTAAGGAGATAGCTTGACGTCTTTTTAACTTAATTAAAGATACAAAATGACATTTTTAATAGGCGAAGGACCATCATTGCTATCTCCCGGAATACATAGTTTTCCGTTCAAATTGGGGTTGCCATTGGGTCTACCTTCCACTTTTCTCGGAAAACATGGATGGGTGCAATATTATTGTAAAGCGGCTCTTCGTGAGCCAGGTGGACTTACTCACAAAAATCAACAAGTTTTCATCGTCATGAATCCGATTGACTTAAATCTGGAACCTCCGATATTAGCGGTGAGAGTTTTTTATTAGGATAATCAATAAATTAATCCAGGTGTACTTTATCATTACGTTTTAATTCGTAAATGACACGTGGGTATAAATTTGTACCAGAAAAATTTCCAACTTGGATATTTGAAGAAATTAATTTTGTTTAACGCGCAAAATGAATATTTTTTCAAAATTCAATATTATCAATCGATTAGTTAAAAAATTTTACATTGAAAAATATATTTAATAATTATATAATAAATTTTAATTCCATTTTTAACTCTGGGAAGATGTAAAACATTAATGCTGATGTGAGTTCGCATTTAGGTGTTTTTTTTTTACGAGTGCTCAAAAGAGACGTATCTTTTACGGGTTAAATTCATTGATTGAATTAGTCATATTTGTTTTACTAAAAAATTATTACGGATAAACATTAGTTTCCTGAATGAACACCTTCACATAATTCCGATTCAGACCAAGGAAAGTGTTTCGCGCGTGCAATTAAATGAATACTCAGCGTTCATTATCATAACCAAGACCCAGATACTGGTCACCGACCTGTATGGAAAGCGTTGCAAATATCTTCATGCAAGACAAAGAATTTAAAGAAATTATATATTCGACACGTTCGATACAAATAAATTTAAGATTAAATAAAAAGATGCGAAACATTCCGTTTGCGTGGTGATTCGTATTTGCATTGTTTTACGCCAGTTACAACATAACGATAATCGCTAGATCATGATGAAATCACCGCCCATATATTGCGGCAGCAATACATTTGCATCTCTAGAAAAAATTTTTCGCGTTGGCGGACAGCATTCAACGACGAGCATTGTTCAATTGTAGATAGATAGATGTATCGGCAAATATTAACGATTAGAATAAACACTCTTTCCTTTTTAAGATATCGGTTAATTTAGAAAATTTAGAAAATTTAATTGAATTCCGAAATTATATATATATGAATAAAATGCCTTCGTGATCGAACAGCAACCTGCAAGGCAGGAGATTGAACAGCGTGTGGGAGTCTCTTGCGTATCGGGTGGTCCTGTATTCTGCAGGGTTAGTCTGGACCGGGGTGGATATGTACCTGGGGAAACGATCGGTATTTCTGCGACTGTCAGCAATCGCAGTAAGGTACATTTTAATCAGCATACAATAGATACAATTTCAACGCTTTTAATAAATACAAATCTCGAAGGTATACTCAAAGCATGAAAAATTGAAAATTCGAATTACCAGGTGACGATGAAATCAACCAAGGCGTCACTCACCGAAACGATACAGTATCTGTGTCGAGGTAAAGTGCTCGCTAGCGAGACTCGCGAGCTGGCTAGCGTTTCTAGGGGGAAGATTCGGCCAGGTGAGAGCGAGGAATGGCTAAACGAACAAATGTACGTTCCTCCGTTGCCGCCGACGAATCTGAGAGGGTGCCACTTGATTAACGTTCTTTATCACGTTTACGTGAGTGTCAAGAGAGAGAAATGTAATTGCGTCAGAATCCTCGCGAGGAATTCTTTAAATTTATCTGCTTAACGTTTCTCTGCAGTTCGTCATAAGCCCGAAGAGTCTGGACAAAGAAATCAAATTACAAATACCGATCGTGCTAGCCACGTACCCTTTGAGGCCGGAGGGTGCACCAGTTGGTACGGCACCGTCCAAACGGGGTGCTCATTATCCATCGACGCTACCCATCTTCCGACCTTGGCTCGACGACAAAGCTTTCGAAATACAAGAGTGAAAGCGTAATATTACGTATCTATTATTGGATTATTTCAAAATTAGTGTCCAAAAAGGTATTAATTTTCTGTGATCGTAGGTCACATCAGTTGCGCTTCCATGCGCTTATGCTATACTTCCTTCAAAATTTTCATCGATTCTTGTATTGCTAGTCACAGCAACGTTCATGTAAAATTTCAAAGAATCGATGGATATTTGAAAATGCTATATCTGGTGCAATTATACGTACGCGGAGAGAATTTTCTTTTAAAATTTACCCTGAAAAAATATGGTAGTTGTGGTACAATACAATATTTTAAAGATTTTTATCATGTACTTTAGTAAAATTGATCAAATTTATTTTATACTATTGTATTTTATTAATGAATAAGAGAGATTTTACATTAAAATTCTTCAAAATATATTGTCCAACGACTGTCATATTTTTAGAATAAATTCTAAGAAAAAATTCTTTCCGTGTAGCTGTTAAAAAATGTAATGTACATTGAATATTATGAATATTGACAATATTTTAATCCGGTTAATTGCATTTATGAAAAAAACAGATGTATAAATTGTATAATATTATATAATGTAAAATAATTGAACTTTTAACCCTTTCGATACTAACGACAACTATAGCCGTCCAACAATAAACATTCGCTATGTTAACGACGACTATAGTCGTCCAGCGTTAAGTGTTCGCCGCGCACTAATGACGACTATAATTTAATAATTTACTTTTAATAATTTACTTTACACAGTAAAATTTAACTACTATGCTTCTCTTCTCCGATGACATTTACGTCATAGTTGTCCCATACAGTGATAGCTTATTCGCGATTCGACTGTTCGCAGCAGAGGTATAGTGGCGAAAAATAAAATCGTATCGAAAAGGTTAATCAAAAATATGCGGAAAGTAAATATAAAGATAGGACAAATTAAAATGTATTTATAAGGAAAAGATTATATGTATGTATAAATTGGGAAAAATCGTTTAATGACAGAAAAATTTAGTAAAAAAGTACATTTAATTATCCATCTCTCCTTTCAATTTTGTCAAAACTTGATCTGTCGTAATTCCTGACACTATAATTACTTTTTGCCGACTTCGAGATCCCTGCAAAAAGCAAAAGTTTAAAATATGAACAAACTAGTAAAATTGCTTCGAATTAATCCAAACACTAACTCGATCCAAGGACACATCAGATTTTCTTACTCCAAAAATCGAAGCTAGATACTTAATGAGTTCAGCATTGGCTTCACCTTCCGTTGGTGGGGCGGAGATTGCAATACCTACTGCTTCGTCAGAAATATCTATGGATATTCATTTCTTTAACAATAATTATGCGATTCCGTTAATAAAATTGTTTTCTTTCTTTGCAAAGACTACATAATAACGTTAAAACAGGTGCTTTCTTCTATAAAAAAGCTGTATTAAATGATATTTTGCATTACCGGTTACATTGTTACATTTCGCTCCGGGTTTAGCCTGAATTTTAATTGCAACGTTTCCGTCTTTATTTAAGATCACAGGTCCCGTAGATGAATCCTGCAAACAATGCGTAATGAAGGCAATTTCTCGACACACTCGGCATGTAAAAGCGTGGGCAAGCAGTCAATGTCCCATTGCGTATTTATTATTGTTCTCAGAAAAACGAGAGATTAAGTGATCAAAATACGCATAAGAAACACTGTTGTTTCTTATGCTAAGAATTGCTGCACCTTATGTGCAAGAACCATAAGGCTAATTACATTATCTGTTGTTGTCGTACGATAAATTTGTAAAGTCTGTTGATTGGCTATAGAAATTTGAGAACCTCTCTGTTTTGCAGCCAATTAACACGCTTGAAAATTTTGTCATACGACAAAAAACTGCAAATATTAATATTAGTGTAATAATTCGTTCATTTCTTGCACAGTTTAGCACTTTTTTGCAGCTACAAAAATGGATAAATCATCGATTCGAAATCGGGTCGAGACAGCAAATTGAATACGCTCAAGTACAGACAAGAAGATAGTAGAGTTTTCGAATCGCGTTCGAAAATTCTACCGTCACACAACCCGAATATTTATTTTATCCTTTATTCATCGAATATTGAATAAAGATAAAAGATACTCGAAGTTGGCAGGGTCAAGTTTTGGAACGCATCCCAGGTAGAGTCGTAATTAAATTATAATTATATCATAGAACGTCATCATAGAACGTTATCACTTAACAATTAAATATTAGACCATGATGTCTTTATGATATATTATTGACTTCTGCGTTCTACTTAGGTATATAATGAGTTTTCATTAGCATATGTAAACTTTCAGCAAGCTAATGAATCAAACATACTTGCCTGTTGAAAAGTTGTTTCCCTAGCAAATGAGAATAGATTAAAATGGATTGAAATTTTTTTTCTATCCAAATGCGTATTTTAAATAGCGAATACTTTTTTTGAATTTAATTAGATTCAATTGGATGCAATTGGATTGAAAAATTGCATTTCCTATTCAAAATTTTGAATTGAACAGTATTCACAATTGTGTTTATGCACAAAAAAAGCTAATATTATTTTTTGAAAGGCATAGAGATATGCTCCAATTCCTAAATGAATAAAAATGCATTCAGAATTGAAAAGCATTCATTTTAATATTCGTGAATCAATATTTCTGAAAATCTGAATCTATTTCAATTCATTTCAATCCATTCTCGTTTGCTGGGAAGTTTTTGTTGTGTTAAATCAACGTGTTACTACCGATTCCAATTCTTTAATCCTTTTTTATCTATTTCCTATGACACATATACTGTAGCGAAGTTTAAAGTAATGAATTTAAAAGTGAAAGTAATGAATTTAAAAGTGAGTCTTATTTAGTGCGTTCCGTGCGCCACGTGGTAAGTGACAGATGTCACAGTTCCACCCACGTGTAATATTCTGTAGGTACAATTTTGTAATCGCAGCAATGACGAGAACCAGTCGTAACTAACGTAAGGTTGGTAGACGTGGTTAGTCACTTTTATCGACACGGAGGATGGAGTGGCCACTTGGCCAGAGATGGTAAAGTGTACATAACAGAAAATGTCACATTACTTTCGCGACAGATGATCGACTATCATATGGGCGAGAAATCGGTAAGTGCAAGATCAAGATGATCACTCACATCAGTGCCTGTCACCTTTGGCGTCTTCGCATTTCTCGTGGATCGTTGTTTCGACATTTCACGCGTGACGATTAAATACTTGTAGCCGCTCTTTAACCGCGTAACCATGTGCTTTTCGTGAAATCGTTTATCGTCCGTTCACACAAAGATTGAAAATATACAAGCGATTCTTCCCGTGTTATTATTGCCTTAGAATGTCGATTATTTTGAAGTCTCCTAACCTGAATCTTAATTTTCACAAGATTTCGCGCATGTCAGACTATTGCCAACTCAAATATAGTAACGTAATAAAACGCATGCCCACTAATTTTGAATATAGAGCACGATAATACAAATCAAATGAAAAACTCGCGAATAACAATCGAGATTTATTACATCGCAGATCAAATATGCCGAAGAAATTTGTGGGTGAGAATAGCAAGGCGGTTGCTGCCCGGGCTAGAAAAGCAGCGGCCAAAGAGGCCGAAACCATTAAAAAAGCGCAAGAAGCTGAAGATAAAGCATGGGAGGACAATGATAAGCAAGTATTAAAGAAGAAACAAAAACAAGTACGTGTCTTAACTACAAATTAATTTTAAATGCAATTTAGAATAATTTGTAATTTTTTAATATTTTTTTTATTATTTTGGGATATCGATTGAACATTGTTAAAAAAACAATTGCATCAGTATTTGAAATGAGTACACATTTATTATATTCAGGAAGAAATCGAGAAAAAACGTCAACAGCAGTTAGAAAAAAAAGCTGAAGCAAAAGCCCTGCTCGAAAAGGAAATGGCAAATATAAAAGTTGGTGGCAAGCAGCCTGCTTCGAAAATTACCAGAGCCGAAATCGTTGCTATCACTGAGAAACGAAATCAAGTGGCAATGAAGAAAAAGGAAGAGGAGAGACCTATCGAGGAAAATTTAAACAGATTGATTTTGGAAGGTGAAACGGCTCACGGTATAGACGAGGCTATATCTGTTTTAAGGTAATTAAATTACGTTCAAGACATTAGAATATAATCTGTATAAAATTTATACACAATCTTGATATAAATACACCCTCAATTTAATGTATTTTTTTTTGAGAAAAATAATAGGCGACAATAGAATCTATAGGAGAGCTAACAAAATATTAAAATTTTTATAAGAATAAATTTTTTTAATTACTATTGTTTTTTTTAATTAGTATTTTAAAACATAAATATTGTTTTTTTTAATTACTATTTTTTTAAACTATTTTAATTTATTTTTCGTTATATAGAATATTTACATCAATTTGCAAGAGAGTGCTTTATATTTATGGCCAAGGTATAATTATACTGTATAATCACAATAATAATTAAAGCTTTGGAAAATCTTGATATTTTATATTTCCTAAAATATAACAATTAAATTTAATTCTTCTTTCATTATCTTTCATTTTCTTTTCAGCACAAAAGATCCTGAAATAGATCGACATCCAGAGAAACGAATGAAAGCCGCGTACGCGAGCTTTGAGGAACGAATGATGCCGATAATTAAAGAACAAAATCCTACTTTGAGATTGAGTCAGTTGAAACAGATACTTAGGAAAGAATGGATGAAGTCGACTGAGAATCCACTTAATCAAACGTTAAATCGCTGACGATCGTGGTGGTATCAAACGAGCGTGACACATATTTGCGCATCGTCGACTGATTAATTATTTAATTTTGTTAAAATAAATAACCATTGTGATGTAATCATCTGTATACAATTTTTATTTGTAAAACATATAACTTATAAAAGTATTGTATGAAAAATAACGATATATAAATCAATCTTTGGTAAATCTATACGTTATTTCATAGCCTCTGTTTAATATTTATTAGATCACTTTGAATAACTGTTTTCTGGCATAAAAGAGTAAAATAACTTTTTTAATAAAACTTATTTATTTTAAATGGCATGATATATAATTTATTTATTAAGAATTCTTAGGTATTAAATTTAAGTTTAATTTAAAATGGAACATCTTATACTTGACATATTGAAGCTACGGTTCCGATTCACACTTACAATGTTTAAAAATCATTTCATTCTTATTATTTATCAAATATTAAATAAGGACAAATGATGCTCATGTGCATTGTAAGTGCATTGTATGTGCATGAATCAACTCGAGTATTAAAAATTTCGAAATATTAAGTTATTTTAAGTGATCTAAACAAATGAGACGTTCATTTTATCTGTACATTTTTTTCTGTATACATCTGTACAAAGCTTGGCACATTTTTAGGAGGCCACATGAACTTCATTGATTTATCCTTATCGTTTAGTTCATTCGAATAAGTCTTCTTGACTTGTATCTTACTTTTTCAGTTAAATATTATATTTGACTGAGATAATTAAATTAATTGATTGAAATAATTTGTTAATTGCTTGAGTCAATGCAATTTTGGTAATATAGCATTTTAGACATTTTTTTTAGAATCAAGATATCACTACTGCCATTTTTTGTTCTTCCACAAATCTATAAAGCAATGTATCATATGATTCAGTTGTTGAGGGCATTCAGTCATTGGATTATGACCAGCCATTGGAATAGCTTCGAGGAAAGCCTTCATCATTGTCTAAAAAATTTAAGATAAAGATCAAGATCAAATTCAAATCAAGATATTATTTTTTAAAAAAATCATCTAGATATATATATATATATTTTTTTATATACATATATATATATATAAAGTTTTTATATTTATATTTTAGATAATATATTTTTTATTTATGTATATAATATTTAATTGGATGATGGATCACATGATATGAACTTACTCTTTCCATTTGACATTCTTGTACTAACGACACTTTATTGTCTCTTAGTCCATGTATTAGAAGCGTTGGTGTGCATACCTTCCTGTGGAAGGCATAGTCACCCTGCGGCCAATTCATGCCTTTCAATACGTATTTCATGTGCGAAGGCCATTGTTTCATCGATTCTTGACCGCAATAAGGATGCTGTCGGCCTCGCGCGGAATAGAGAATATCTCGATGAAAACCGCACATCAGCAGAGGCGCAAGAATCGCTCTGAGACAGCAGTGGCCCGCGCATTCTGTGCTCGGTGGAGCAAGAGGAGTCGGACCGCCGCCCGATATTAGCACAAGTTGATGAATATTATTATCATATTTACAAGCTAATGCTGTAGCAAAACTGCACCTGAAATTTATACAAAATATTCGCAGATATTATACTGTAAAAAATGAAATGTTAATTTTAACTTAAAAACGTATAGTGGACTTTCTGAGACATGCAAAAATATTAAAATTAATACAAAAATGTTAAAAAATATCTTTGTTAACATTTTATTTTTTACACAGTGCAATTTTTTAATATTGTTATAATTAATATTAAATATAATTATTAATATTGCCAAAATAAAAAAAAAAATCTAATAAATTTAATATAAAAATAATATAAATCTAAAACTTTTTTTTTATAAAAGTAATTGTCCGAGACAAATTATGGAAAAGTAAAAAAGAATATTTTACAATGCACAGTTTTAAGCAAACAATATCTTACCCGTAATTATGTGCGACTAAGACGCACTTCTCTCCAGGTTTAAAAGCGTAATAGTGTAAAACAGCGTCCAAATCCTTGAGTAATTTGCTGAAATGATAATCTCTAGGACGTCTGGGCGCTGAGCTCATACCGTGTCCGAGCATATCGGGAGCAATGCAAGGATAACCGAGAGAAGAGAAATACTGCAACTGATGCTCGAAGACTTCTGCCGAGGAACCAAAACCGTGTAGAAAAACTATAGTTGGTTTTTTATTTCTTCGAAGCATTACTGAATCGCGGAGACTTAATTTGGTATTTTCCTGCGAAGAGATTTCATCGAATTCCATCCATTTTTTCTTGTAATCTTTGAGCTCGATAGGAGGACTTTCCGTTAATTTTACATCAATCTTTAATAGAGTCTTGTCATTTGGAGATGAATCTCTGTCGTTGCTTTGGAATTCTAGGCGTAGTTTCTCGAAATTACAATCCATGTTAGCAGTATCTTCCAGTCGCTCCACTTTCCAATCAGGATCTGTCGATGATGTCTCAAGTTTAGACGAAGTTAGTTCAATCTCTTGAGAGTTAATCTCACGTTCTCCTCCTACTGGAACCGCTTTTTGCAAATTTGTTTCGAGACTGTCTTCTTCCGAGTTATTCATTGAAGAACCTCTTCCCAACTTCTCATCAATGATTCGTAAAAGAGACTGTTCAAAGCTGGGTTCTTGATCAGGTAATTGAAACTCGATGGTCTCTACGCTATTTATTCCAGAATCTACACAATCCAATTTTTCCGAAGAAATTCTTTCCGTTGGTATTCCAAGGTATAAATCTGCTATTCCAAAAATAGTACAACAGTAATGAAAAGTTTTATTGTGTAAAAAGAATATCTATAGAAATTCTTTTATTAATGAAATTTGAAGAATAAATAATCTTATTTTTTCTTAAATGTATTCGCTTACTGTGTTTTCTTGCAGAACAATCGAAATCTAGAGAAGCTAATTCATCAGTCGAACCAACGAAAGCGGGATTCACATAACCCTCGCTTATCGAAACTCTGGTGAATTGATTTTTATGCTCGTTTTCTGTAATCCATTCCTCCTGCATCTTATCTTCTAGAAGACGAGGATTAATATCGATAAAGGAATCATCTCCGTCCTTTATCGAAATTTTGGATTTATCGGACTGTGATTTTATCAAATTATTTTTCGTTCGTTGCCAAGAATGTTGAACATTATCTTTCTCCACACTAATTATATGCTTAACGGTATCATCAAGTACCTCTTCCAAAAGTGTATTGATATACCTATAAAATTTATTTTCTTTTATTTTTATATACCTACATCCAAAATAATGCTTCTTAATTTATCAAATGTAGTAGGGCTACGTTTATTTGCACTTCATTCATACGAACAGATTTATACTTAATTCCAAATATACGCTCATAACTAAGCACTTATTAATCGATCCATTCAGATAATAAGAGCTCGACATACTCGACTGCAGTTTCCGAATTTAACAAATTTGAACGTCAACTATTATTATTGAAACTAAAAAGGTTTGGTAGAAAGAAGAGTTAATGAGCCTCTATTATCTGAATTATTCGGAACAATCTTGTTCCTTGATGACATGTTTCGAATAAATGAAGTTGTACTACAATCTAGAAAAAAAATAGCAGGCACTTTAGAATAGAGTATTCAGGATATATTATTATTTTATTATTAAAAATGTTTAACGATAATTAAGAAAAATTTTTCACGTTTCGTTTTTATCCATTGTATCAGTTGAGTTATAATGGACTTACCTTTCTAAATCTTTGACAATTTGTTGTTTGGCGCTCTGTTCGAACGGCTGGCGATCAATCATTAATGTCGAAGACACCGTCGTTTCGTTTGCGCAATCGGAAAGTTCCGAATCGTCTCGTAACTTTTGCAGATTCATGGATACCCTTTGCTCCAATTCTTCGATTCCACGTGCGTTCTTCTCGGCCTCACAGAGACTTGTTCGGATGTGATTTAATTCCGCGGATATTATTTGCTCTTCGGTGGTGCTCAACGCGCTGGCGGACTGGCGGAAAGAACACCTGCAATTTCCGGACGGATGCGGTCTCCTAGTCCACCGATTAAAGAAATTGTCGTTGACCGACTCCGGCCGGTCAACCGCCGTCTCATAATACCAGCCGCTCTTCAGGGTCGGCCTCAGAACGCGCAGCGTACGTCGCGGTGCCACAATAAAAAAATCGCAGTCGGGCAACTCGATTCTGCCGGGACTGACTCGATTTCGATTCCTCCAACACTCGAAAACCTTGCCGTACCAAGGAGATCCCACTGGAATCTCCTCTTTCTCCGTTGCCATCGTTTCTTCTTTGAGACCCGCGGCCGAATCATAAATACATCAGTATAACCGATTTTTGAACAGTCGAATACACGACTGTCATAGCTCCGGCGTGGTTGCTAATTCCTATTTGCTGCCTATGAAATGAATAATATTAGGTGCGGGAAAAAGTTCGTGGCGTTTTTCCCGTTAGATGGGAAAAACGCCACGAACTTTTTCCCACATCTAATACAATTCAATGATATAATTAATGTATTTAAATTTTATGTATCTAAATAACAGTTATAATATTCATATTGTCTTTTCAATATATTTTCCTTATAATTTTCTGAACTAAATATAAATAAAAACTATCTATGCTCAATGATTTATTAATTATGAAAAGTTTTATATAATAGGTCCACTTTTTAAATAAATTAACAATCATAAAAAGATAACAGTCATTGATTTTAATTAAGTAACTATATATTATATCAGAACATTCTTGACAGTTGCTCTAAATACCATTCCGCTTAGATTGCTAACGTTATAATTATAGATCAGCGAGTTTTTATTGCGCAAATATAAGCGACTTTCTCAATTTGCAACACTTTTCCTACGTATTCTCTGTACTCAAGCGATAAGATTTCCCCACAAAAAAAAAAACGAAAGCGTTCTTTCCACGGTCGAATAATTCGAAAGAACTTTGAAGGCATATTACTTTCAAACAATGAAATTTATTCGGATAAACACACGAGTTTGAATTTGTTTTTAAAACGACTTATATATTCTTATGACAATGAAACTTTGAATAGCGAATGCAAGTTACAAACATAATAACTTAAGCTTACAAAAGGACTTTAACCGATTAATTATAGCATTCTTTTATAGCGACGTAAGTGTAGATTACCTCTCTCTCTCTTTCTATCTATCGGAATAATCTATTACAATATTTAACGATATTAGGAAAAGTATAACGTTAAAGGATATATGTAATGATGAGCATATGATTTAATGCGCATATAATTCAATGATTTCACTTTTTTTCGTAGAACTACTAAACTGCTGGTAAATATATTCGTAAATTTTTAAAAGCCTAAACACTTCTGCGCTTAAGCAATAAATAAAACATGATAATATTAATACATGATAATATCAATTAATATATATATTTATAACATGATAATATCAATTAATATATATATATATATTTATAATATATATATTAATCTAATTGAACTACCTATGTACAAACGATTTTGAACAAATATTTATGCAAAGAGAGAGAGAGAGAGAGAGAGAGAGAGAGAGAGAGAGAGAGAGAGAGAGAGA
>NW_017259255.1:748480-749305 GCF_001594045.1 Atta colombica | reverse complement strand
AGTGATAATTTATCAAATATTTAATAGATATCAATAAATATTTAAACTATAATAAAATATTTAATAAATATTGCTAAATCATTTAATTTAATTTTGGGCAAATATTATTATGTAATTCAGTTTATTTAATTATTATGTAATACATAAAATCTAGAGAAAATAATTATCCAAATATTGTATAAAGTATTATATAAAGTCCATATTGTATAAAGTAACACGAATGCGCATTGATTCATGGAGAAATGCTCTCCACGACAAATCTTTTTAAATCATATTTTTCGAGTGTATTGTAAGACGATTATACCTTAATAATTTTATGGATTCAATACAATAACATAAATATAAATATTCGAATTTAGATATGTGATAGTTTCTAATACTGCAAATAATTCATTATTCAAAATCACATTTTTCGAGTGTATCTAAAATAGACGAATTATACCTTATGATTTTATGGATTATAATATATAAATATATAAATATAATAATATACATATATAAATATTCAAATTGCGATATATGATAGTTTCTATTTCTGAAAATAATTTATTATTCAGAATAATAAAACATATAACATAATTTTAAAGAAAACAGAAATTATTTACCATTATTTATGGCACAAATGTATTACTTTAGGTTTTAGAAATTCATTTTCTTATTGAATTGTACAGGAAAATAGTTATATGGAATACTATATACATATAATACATATAATAGACATATGATATCGAAACATGTTATTTTCACATTTTAAGTGAAAGATGATATTTCATTTCAATGTTCGATATTTAAAGTTATTAAAAAATAAGTAATAAAGATAAGTTA
>NW_017259255.1:726707-748296 GCF_001594045.1 Atta colombica | reverse complement strand
AATTAAATTTTATTCAAGTCTATTACAAATTTAGTTCAAACATTAATAATTATTACTAAATTTTAATAACATTAAATAAAATATATCACAAGTATTATCATATATGATTAATGTTTAATTTGAATGAACTAAATTTGTAGTAGACTTGAATAAAATTTGATTTATTGAACTAATTTGTTTACTATTGTTTACTTAACTAAATTATTTAGTAATTGTTAATAATAATAAAAATAATAAAATATTAAAATATTTAGTTGACACTATTTCACCAAAACATTTAATAACAGTTACTATTATTAAATCCTTTTTTCGGTGTAAAAAATATGGGAAGCCGATTGTTTTCGAAAATGCTATGGTCTTACTCCGAAAGAAAAAACAAAGTACCTAGATCTCTTCTAAATATATACATATACATATATTCTTATGATCTTTAAAGATCTAACATCAAAAAATATTTTACAGAAGTCAATTACCTTCCTAAAGCGGAGCAGCATGCGTAACACAACACCACATACACTAATCTAGCGAATGGTACTTCACGATACTGAATATCAAGGGAGAAAACGGACGCAACGTAGAAACGTTCACTTCGACCGTCAGGATCTTCGCGAGAGTTTAACAACTGTTTTGCGACGATGTGTTGCGCCCAATCAGTCGCGTCCTACCGACCACTATGTTTTCGTCAAGAAGCATCAACGACACACACGATGATGATGATGATGATGGTCCGTCAGGACGCGGGCGTCGTCCATCGGAGTTCGCTGTCGCACGGACTCTCGTCGAATGGTACCATCGCGGCGGGGCGTCGCGCATTTTTTTTTTTCGTGGGCGTTTCTCAGCCGGCAAATTAAGTCGGGAAAATTGAGGACGATTAATACTTGAGGCACGCAGCACGTCGGCTCACACGGCGGCCATTGTACGTCTCGAACACACGGATGGAGCCAGTACGTTCAAGAGAGAGCGAGACTCGCTGTCCCCCTACCATCGGTGGGGAAGCGTTCGTATACAGGGCGTTTAGAAAGTCCGCATCGGACTTCACCTGTTCTCTAATTCGATTGAAATCGCTGTTAAATGGAATGTCTGCGACATATATTTGTTGAAGACCATATTATATCTTATTATTAGTAAACTGTAATCTTTAAAGTTACGCGAATGACATAGTACTTCAAAGCAGAACAACAAGTCATGATAACATCAAAATTATTAATGTCAAAGACATTAAAATT
Organism: Atta colombica; assembly: GCF_001594045.1. NCBI lineage: Eukaryota > Metazoa > Arthropoda > Insecta > Hymenoptera > Formicidae > Atta > Atta colombica. The sequence goes on along the minus strand of NW_017259255.1, from coordinate 747,070 downwards.
GTTACTGACTGAAAAGTGATAATTAATAATCATTTTGGAGTCATTTTGGTATTATTATGATGACTTGTGCTTTGCTTGGATCAATACTACTACAATCATTTAATAATAAAAAATCGGAGTATCGAAGAGACGATCGGTGTGTCAGAGATTGAGTGAACTAATTCCTACTTTATCGCCACCCTTTAATGAGCCTTTCGTCAACAGCTTTGTAACTGGTAGCGGTACTCTCCCTTGAATGGAGACTTCCATGACCGGAAGAGACCTTATAAATCGTGATAAATCACGTACGTGGATACGAGCGTGAAAGATTTTATAATTGTATGACCTATTAAAGTGATTCACAATGATCGCCACGAATACAAGTACAGTAAATAACTGTACTAAAGCGTCGAATCAGACCGAAAAAATGGAGTACGTAAAAAGAATCAAATTGATAATGCAATTTTCAGCTGCAATCAGGCTGTTCAAATAACAGTTCGTTCCCAAGAATGCAAGGATAATTAAAATTCTAAAAGCGTATTTATTCGCGCGCGACTTTATCGATGAGTAATGTAAATAAAAACGATTTCTTGCTCTATAATTTCCAGAAGATTATGATAAGAGCAAAAGTGTCGCTGACCTATTCGAAGTAATTATTTCATCGCTCGATATTTGCAACTAGGAAATGGACTATTTATTTTTAAAATATTAGATTCAAAATTCTAATTAAGACGGTGTATACAGAATTATTTAATTTTGTTTGATCATAATAAAGCGAGCATTCTGCGAGCAATTCTATCGTATCAAATCACGATTAATCAACATAACATTCATTAAGCGCGCATAAAAAAATTTCGCGCGGTAGTACACACATGCGGGATGTAATGACACACATTCACAGTTTTTTTGAATAATGTGTTTGCGGAACAAACGAGTTATGAGATAACGTTCGAGAAACATTACGAGGAAGAAAGGTGCAAGTCAAGATGTCTTAGCGTGAACAATTAGAAATAAAGATGCGTTGAACACTAATTTATTTGAAACGTACCGATGTAAGGTAGAAAATCCTTTTTTATTTATTTTTTTGCATTGCCAATGATCGTGGTCAAAGTCCCGTTACAAATGCTTTGAAGCGTTTGATGGACCAATTAGAAGAAAGAATTTTACTGACCAATTAAAAAACGCTTCAAAGCATTTGTAGCATCGCATTGATCGTGCCCAATGTTTGTTCAACTATATATCTAATGATTACATCGTGAATATCATGTCTGTGGATGGCGCCAATATTATCATTACGAAAGTGTGTTTAGCAGTTTGCAACCCCTGCCTTCGTTACGCCGCGCCGCGCCGTGGCTTTCGAAGAGGATAGCGGACGACAGCCTCGCAGCGGCCGGTGTTCGCGATAAGCAGTGCAAATTTAACGTTGCACTCTGTTGCCAAGAGGCAGATAACAATTTACGCGTTAATATATTAGCCGACGTGCGTATCTTTACGAGGGCGTGCGGTGCAAACATTTCCAACTAAGACTTTGACAGCGCAAATGTCGGTAATGGTCATTAACCTCGCAGCCCCGGGTAAGCGGCTTAAGGTATAAAGGGTTGTCGCTCATCCCGCTCGATTACTCCGTTGAGAGAACTCGACGCTATGGAAGTGACGCACTTCGTGTATCTTCTCGTCGGTTTGAGCACGCTGTTAGTGCACGCTGAAAGGAATGCCGAAGCCACCGAGGCACCGATCACCGAAGATCAGCAGAAGGTGTACGATGAATGCCGGAATCCAGACTACAAAAAATACGTAAAGTGTTTAATGAGGCCAAAGAGACACGGTCATCACACAAACCACGGAGACGGGCCGGAAACTGGTAGATCATCAATCGCTATAACAATTGAGATAAACACGGGAATTCGCGTGTCGCTCGGAAACGCTCCGTTCAGACATATTATGTAACTGCAGCTGTTGCACTTAGAAGCTAAGCTAAAGCTGTTGATCACTTAGAAAGATAAACCGTTGCATTAAATTAAAATTACTGGATCTTTTATAACGTAACATACGCAGTTACGCAACACGGTTAGTCGTTAGCGCGACTTTCAAGTACGATGGATAAATATAAACGCGACATAAATATATCATGATGGGCTTTATTGTTAGACAGTTAATTATGTTTAATAATATACCGTATTACCTCGTTCTGCTTGTTTTGTTCGTGTTACAAGAAAATTGTCCCTTACTATTGTACGATAAAATTCTACAGATGCCACTTGTCTGGAAACGTGTCTAAAAAAGTGCGAACATCACTTGGATCTCGATTGCGAAAAAAAATGCGGCTACTGCACGAAAAGAACTAGGCATAGACATCAGATCATTACGGAATACGAGACGGAATGCGAATCGGGAAACTGCAGTCCATCTAATGGCGGATTAAGGACTACTAACATAACGACGAACATCGGCATTAATAATGTCATTAATCCTTTCGGGGACGGTGGTGGTAATGTTACTGGACTCAATATTTTTGCAAATGGTACTAGGTGGGGTTTTCCTCCAGGAGCCTGCTGTCGTGAGTCAAAGCCTCTATTTATTAATATAGAATCTAATGACATAATTTTCCTGAAATGCAATTTAATGGACAAAGAACATTTTAATAAAGTTGGCTTCATTTCCGATTTACAGCACCTGGAGGTCCTTGTCGTCCTGGTAGTCCGCCCTGTTATCCTGGATCAATACCATCGCTTCCTATAGTACCTCAAATCTCGTTAGTACCGCAAATTACATACGGAGTAGGATTTGGAGCCGCAGGTGGTTGCGCGTACAATCAGTGGCTTTGTATTCAACAAACTGGCGTACAGGTAGACATACCGATCGAGTTAGTTAATATTCTTTATATATTAAAAGATGATGTAATAATCGTAGTTTCCAAGCGTGCAGCCCGATTGCTCTGGATGCGGCAATCCTGTCTTACGCTACAAGTGTGACGTAAATTGTTACGCAATTTACAACACAGCAACTAAAACATCTTGTAAAAGTCCGGAATGTATTGGTGGTGAGCGCTTATTATTAATTCATTAATTAATACTAATTATCGTTAATTAATTTAAAATGCAATTTCTTTTTTTTTCTGTCATTAATAATGATATTTCTACTTTTATTTACACGTGCGTATATAAATGTAATATTATTTTATATTTTAGGTTCCACGTAAAAATATGGATTTATTAAAGGCGATTACTAGAAACGAAGAATATTTTATTAATCATTCATATTGTTTATATTTATACAATTTATAGTTCATGCTAACAGTGGACTTGATAAGAAATTGTAGTCATAAAGTAGCCCTAGATTTATCATAAAACAATTCTTCATTTATTATAATTATTATATGTGATCTGTTTCCCAACATTAACTTATGTAAAATAAAGGCGATCTTATTTTTCTTTTACAAAATCCTTGCTTCGACTATGTTCACGTTGTTGTTGTTGATGAAGTATGTTGGTCGGTTTTATAATATAGAAAAAAGTATCGATGAAAATGCGGCCATGTATGTATGGTTGTCAATCTTTTGGCGCAATAGAAGGGATTTCTATTACAATTAAATAATAATAATAATAATAATAATAGTTGCTATTAAAATTATCTATCTAAATTAATTAAATTATAAAACAATGAAATGAAAAATAATGGCTCATATGTTTAAAAATTAATCAGAACAAGGAGCTACGAGTTAATTAAATTACTTTAATGCTAATCCAAAATTGTGTATAATTACAAATAAATTTTCCGATCTATATGCGATTGTAAATTTTGTACGATTTTTATCATCAGCTGTTGTAATAATAATAATAATGACCTCATGTATATAGATCGAAATGTTTGTAATAATAAATAATATTTTAGATAAAAATAATTTAATTGGCTCATAGCCTCTTGTTTTACGATTGAATTAAATTATACATTTCTAATGAATGTAGAATCATGATGAGGCTCGAAAATCCGTTATAATATAAAACTGTTAAAAAACATTTACAGCTCTATTATTTGGACATATGGCTGAAAATAACGTTAGAATGTAATGTATGTAATGCAAGTAAATAAATGAATGGTCATATTGAAACTACAGATGCAATTGCAAAATTTGTCTTGCATTATGCGTAACGCATCGGTCGTCATTGGCGCGCCGATCGCCGGCGTCGACTGCACTGCGTGGACAAGCAATGTGCTTTCGAACCCCTACGGACGAGTACGAGAAGGCTCCATCAGGTGTCAAGGTGGAAACAGGTGCTGGAAGCGTAGAGCCGCAATATTCAAATGCACCGTGGCGAAAGACTGTAACATTACGACGGTTACGAGAAGACTGAATACAAAACGAACGGAATTGTTTTTTATTCCCGTTTTTCAACGTACCTCAAAGCGGGAAGTTGAAAAAGATTTTCTTCAAGACGATTTTCATTGATACAAGAACGAGAAAGATTCGACATAATTTTCCATAGTCATTAGAATATTATTTTGACACCGATGCTTGTGTAGATAAAAAAAAATGTTAAATGATTTTCTGATCAATCTATTGGGTACAAGATGCGAGCAATAGTGATTTAATTTTTTGTTTTTGTCAGAAAATTATTAATATTTTTTCTGTGAACCAAAATAACAACTTAAGAGCAATTCGTATTTACGATAATTACCTGATCACTTTATCATTCGTGTTCGTACATATTTCGTGAAAAGATTCCGAGCATGAGCTGCCCAAACAAAAAGTACTTACAATCGTGAACCTATTACCTGCCTTTCGCAATGCACCGGCTTCGATAAGGTTGGATAGCGAAAGTGCTTGTAGCATCCCGAACAGGCACAGCGTGGGAATAGCAACTTGTTTCTCCTACTACCATCTTTCTTTCAATTCCAAGGCGTGAATAGATCCCTTTCTAAGAAATCTAAGTGCGTCGTTAACTCCCGTGTTCCATGGATAACATGGTGGAATAAAAATTAAATATCACCATGGGAAAGGAAAACGATTTTTTTTATCGATTATCGATTTTTTTTAACATGCGCTAAATGTTAGCGTCTCATTGTGGCATAGAAAATTATATAACATAGAAGACACGGATACAAAATTAATTATAAATATGTCACGTTTATCCTTTTGTATAGTCTATTAGAATGTAAGGCTGAAGCGTTTACGTTTATTGATCGCCATTGGTATATCATCGGGGAGACCCGGAAGCAATATTCTACGAGACTATTTTGCGTGAGGAACGTGTAAACGCAATATTTTACCAGCATCGATTTGTACCTAAAACAACTACTCTAGGCGGATTTGCCCTTAAGCGACGCCTTCCATCGTTATTGTATTGTTAGAACAGACAGCTAGCCAATACGTACACACGATGCCGTCACCGTATACGCTACGTTATGCCATACCAGTTTCTCGAACGATAAGAATGCAACGTTTCCCTCTGGCGGGCCGGACAGCGTGGGCCGTCCTGCCTCCGAACAATCAAATTTACTGCGAGCGCAAAGGATTGTTCCTGTTATTTCAGCCCACTCCTGCGTGAGCATCCGCCAATCAATTTCTTTTTTCGTTAATCCTTTTAAAAATTCTTTTTTATGTGTTGGACATAGATTTCTTTTCGCGTTAGACAAGATCTCTATAATTTTTTTGTTCTTGATAAAAATAATTAATACCGTTTTCAGGAAAAAATAAGAGTTGCAATCCAGGTAGAATACAAAACCATAATAAGACCAAGGTGGCATCAAGTAGAAATTATTTTAGGAAAAATCATAATGATATTATCCGATACACTTTTGATGATAATTTTGTGATGAATTCTTTTCTAACACACACACACACACACACACACACACACACACACACACACACACACACACACACACACACACACACACACACACATGAGCATTATTTTTTCTAAAATAACTTTTATTTAATATCATCTTGATTTTATTATGATTTTTATTCTAAGAGAATATTAAAATTAGTTCATGGAAGACATTTTATGATCGATATATTATCACCAAGCAATGAGGAAGTAACTTCCTCATTTCCTTTCTTTTTTTCGGTCTACACCTGGTGTACCAGGCTTATCAAGCGCATGACGGACCACTCACGGATATATATATCGAAATCCAGGTGGAACCATTAGAGCGAAAGATCGACTCGTATACCAGACCACTAACATCCGTCGGTTGATGTATCAAAAAGTCATACACCGTCAAGCCATCAAATTTCGTCCTATACAATATATTTTTTATAACTCTCCATCTATTCTCTGTGTGTACTTTGCGTAAAAGGATTGAAGGGTACGCTGCATGATATTGCGCCAACAATACGCTACGCGCCTCTCTCCCTCCCCCCCCATAAAGAACATTAAATTTTCACGGTTTGTGAACTTATTTCTCTGCTCCCTGAAGACGCCCCTCGAAGGCGCGTGCCAAGTTCGAATGAGGCTTTTAATTAACTCGAGCACATGTCATCCGCGCGCGTCGACTTCCTGCGGTTAAGAACACTCGGCAAAATTAGTGGAACATATAGGAAGTAAGACAGAGAAGTAAGACAGAGATCTTATTTCCTTCGCAGCTTTTATATATAAAACATTACGTAAGAACGTATTATATGTGTAAACTTTGTGATTAACTGAAAACTGAATTAGCTTACTACATCAAATAATTAATTGATTATTTACATAAGGTGTCATCAAGATCCTCATCGGTTGAATAATTCGAGAAGTCACTGGTCCGTAAAATGACTACCGTGGGCATCGTCGAGAGCGAATGGAAATTCGTTGGGGACGGCCCCCAGTCAAGGGTTAGCAAAAGTCCGTTACAGTTATTCCTTGAAGTAATCGTTCAGTCGAGCATTCGGAAGACACTAATGAAATGACCGGTAATCGATTGAACGATAGTATGCACGCATAAACATTCATATCTTGTTTTAGACTCGACACAATCGAGATTTTGAAACATAATCTTTTCCAAGCATTTCTAATGAGTGCAAGCAAAATAGAAATGAGTTTGGAAATTCTAATTATCTTTGAAACGTTTATCATCTACGAGGCATATGACTCACGAATATTCTTATACGAATATTCTTATATGTAGATGCATTCATATTTATGAGTTACACTTACTATCTATACGTTAGTGAGTCACATATAATTATATAATATAAAAATAATCGTAAGTTTAAAAGTCAAAACAGAATGCGCAATTAATATACTGTATTAAAATGGAAAGCATAAAGAATGCGAAAAATAAAAAATAAACGAACATTTAGACGTATTAATTAAAAATATCAGTTTTACATGCATAAGTATAATACTTTTGTGATAAGATGCAGGCGACCATTAAGGTACTATGCCATTCAAAAATGCATTTAGTTATGGAGCTATTATGAATCCGTTGCGATCGTTTTGCAAATGATAACCTTCATTTGTCGTTACCCATTTTAATTATTATTTGTGTCTCTGAGGGTCGCTCGTTTTCTTTAATTGCACGGCGCGATGGTATATTTAATTAGCTTTCTGATTGAGTCGATGAGAACAACCGCGTGTAACAGCAGGATATAATGCTCCAGGATATTACAGTAGGGGGAACGGTTACTTTATAGAGATACGGGTTTTACACTGCTTATCGTTTGCCGATTGCTAAATAAGTCAACATCGACGTCGGCGTGGATTTTTTCCTTTTCGATGTCGATTTTAATTTATTCAAGCCCACGTAATCCGCCATGTCCGATACTATTGTTAATTTCACTTAAAAGAATCGCTCCGTAGGATCTGCATACACTCTTCCTGTAAGTAAACATGGCTTCAATATATCGCTTCCTTATTTAAAAAAAAAACTGACACTAAAAAAATTAAGTTTCCCTTAAGGAAAGAGAAAAACTTTTTTTACCTTAACAGAAAATTATTGACAAAGAATATTGGTAAGAAGAATATTCCTAAAGGATGATGAAATGTTATTTTTGTCATCCTTATTTCACAATCTTTAAAAAACTGTTCTTTTAGAATGTGCTTTTTTAAAAGTCACTTTTTGAATTGTGACGATTTGAAGATTTTTTTATAAAATTATGTAAATTCACTCTCTGTTATAATTGGTTTACTTAACTCATTCATGTATACAATTCGAAAATAACATTTTTGAGTTGTAACATTTATTAAGTAAGAAAGCGATATGATAAACGAAAAGAGACTTTTTGTTTTTACGTATACATATTGCTTTCGGAAAGAAAATTCCTTTTAAAAGGAATGCCTCTCAAAAGGAGTCTTCCAAATCGGCTTACCGTACGCAAGAGATCAACACTTTTTTGGCCGTCTCCATAAATCAACGGTCTATATTGTGCGCGACATTAAGGTATACACATAATGTATATCCGTGTTTGTAGTATTAATTTATTGCCTGCTTGATCGCATGTGAGATTAGTGAGAAAGGCGTGGGTCACATCGAGGTATTTCTTAAGCGCCAGGATTTCGTGGTCTACTCACGCGGTCTACGTTTTTAGATTAGCGCTTCTGGATGACACGAAATGTATTGGGTGTTCGATTCGCTGTTGCGGTCAACTTTTTTTCTGTAACGAGAGAAACCAGATTTTTGCAATTGTATCAATAGGCACCCTCCACCGTTCGCTCATTTTCCCAGCTCACCAGTAGCCATGGCGGATTACAAGATGAGTCTATGGTATCGCGTAGAGAGAGTGCTTTTTGCTTGGCTCAAGGCCTCGGTAGGAGATGTGAATGAATCTAGAACCTGTTTCTCTCCCCACAGGTTCTTCTCACACTTGCCCGACTTCTTTGCACGAAGTCGCGTGATAATTTTACTGAAAATAGCATCATCAGCACTTTTTTCCGCATCCGGATTTAATATACATTGTAGTGCTCCTCGCTGTTTCAATATTTTAGGGAACTGAAACTTTTCTTCTTTTATTTTCATTAAACGCGCGGCCATAGAGCTATTATCAACTGTATTATCAAAATTGATTACAAGTTAACGGAGCGCAATATTGGAAAAAAGACAGGAGTAGTTCTATTATCATTGATGTTGTTATTTATTATAGAATTATTATTATTAATATAATTATTAAAGGGAAGAAACAGAGACGAATAAAGAGAGTGGGAAAGGTAAAGGGATTGTATCCCCGTGCAGGTAGCGCCACGGGCAATCGGTGTTCTTGTGATACCGGCAGTTTCGAGCGAGTCCTGCCGGTGAACGTTCGTATAGGCCGAGCGAACGGGGCTTCTTCTTCCCTCTCGTCGACTGGTGGCAGATATCGATGCATCGTTCCTTCAGTTGCTTGCGAGTTGCCTCTAAAGCAGAGCGTGTGATACGGACGCCCGTATAGCAGTGTCTCGTTTTATCACTTATCAGCGTTTCCGGGTTCACGGGCACGCGGTAAAATTAAGATTAGAATCGAGATCGGATCGGAGCCGATGACGCATCGTTTCATCCACGGGACCATGTTCGCGCAGTGGAGGAACATTAACGTTCTTTGATCGAAGGTAAGTCTCCATCACGATATCTTTGTTTCTTCTTCTTATCATCGTGTCTTCATGCTATGCGTGTCATTTGTAATTAATAATCACACACACACGCGCATACACACATACACACACATCTCTGTGTTTTTCAATATATCTTTTCGATAGACAAGATGCTAAGTTGATAATGTCATGCTAACAAAGCTTTTTTCACTTTATATTAAATAACTATAAAAGTTATTTATTATTTAAGTTTAATAATTAAGTTATTAATTATTCCGAATTATTAAATAACTTCTATAGTTGTTTAATTTCTCGGAATGTAATTTGAAAAATTGATTGCTTATTGGTAGAACATTGGAACGCTTTATTTGCTCCTCTTTAGTTTACATTTAGCTGTACTTAATGCCTAGATATCAACACATGCTTTCTTAGAGGACGTTGACGTATACAAACGTCATGTACACAGTCAGTTTCGCATATTTAGAGCTCCAACACACATTAATTTCGCGTACGGTATATGTATACGTAAATCACGCTGCTACCAGAAACTGCCGGCTTTTAATTCGAGATTTCTGTTATTGATAAAGATCAGTACTAAATTATCCTCTCCCTGTAATACAAATTACTGAATATTGGCTGCAAAAACAAACACAATTCATCTAAGAGTTAAGTCAAAATATTTCTGTTATTTCTGTTATTCTCGCAATGCTCTTGTCTGTCTATTCAAATTACAAATTGCACTAGACAATTGTAAATTAGAAGCTATAAAAATTTGAAGCATTGTTTTTTAATTCAATAATTGTATTAATTCATATAACTGTACAAAGAAACATGGAGGTTTGTAATCATTAATTTTAATATTCATTTAATTCAATTCTTGAGTAAAATAAATTAAAGTCAGTTTGCAGTCGCAAATAATATCTACAAATTTTTTTTTATTGTCTCTGGATTTATTCCATTTTGCAAAGGGATAAATATTTATTTAAAAAAAAATATATTAACACACTAAAAGATTAGTATCGAGTTACGATGGTCATGATGCGTGAATTTTAATATGCTAGTATTCTTCTTAATTAAACATCGTGCGATAAATAAGTAAGAAATTTCTTCTAATAATTATTATTATTATTTGCGTCAGTATCATATTATTGATGAAAATCAAAGTTTTCTAGGTCATTCTAGGCATTATTAATGACGTATCATTATATTTTTCTCATAATACTTGAATAACGTTAACCCTTTCACTATAGCAATCCGTGACTAAGAAGCGACGATACCTTGATGTTCACGGTATGTCGAGTGCATACGCTAAGTACATCTATAGAATTGCGTTACTAACATCATACGTGCACTATATCGTTGATATCATTCTATTGCATGTTATATTGAATTATTACTAGGACTGAGCAAAGTACATCATTCAAGTATACAAAATATTGTCAATCTTAGCATTTGAATTACAAAATATTTTCAATCTTTCGATTTGAAATACAAAATACTTTTATTTCGCTAACTGTATTTCAAATACTATATTTCAAATACAAATATTTGAAATATGTCCAGCCCTGAATATTACGTATTTGCAATATTCAAATAATAAATATCCGCAAATCGAAGCGTTACATTCTAAGTGAAGCAGTACGTCGATATGATAACATTCCAATCATACATAATAAACGCAGTAAAATCTATCGGAAATATTTTTTCGAGTAGCATTCAGCATCATTTGTAGCGAGCTTTAATATCGCAAGTCATGCGTAACCCATTTCGTTCGATCATATCGACAGTGTTAATACAAACAAGATAATTAACTGTCAGATGTACGCAGCGTGCTATGTATGCATTGCGAACTCACCTATTTCAAGATAACGGTATAAGATCGTAAGCGATGCGCGAGATGCATTACAGTTATGTAGTACGCCCGCTTTATTCTGTTGAATTAAACACGCCCCTTTTGCTTTGACAGACAATCGGAAAATGCAATATTAAATAGTTTGAGTATTCATAAAAATTCTTGCATAAGGATTAACGCGTATAGAGAATGTCTACAAATTTCTGATACCGTAAATGTAGGTGACTTGGAACAGCATATATTTTTGTTAAATTCAATCATGGAATCCATCATGAGTCTTTAAAGGAGTCCTTAAAGTTAAGTTTAAGTTTTAAATTTTCTTCAAAGATTCATGGATGGATTCTATGATTGAATTTAACAAAAATACATGCTGTCCCAAGTCACCTACATTTACGGTATCTCATGAATATGTATTATATTAATGCACTCTATAAAATTTGAATTGGGAAAATAATAGCGGTTTTAAATGAGTTTTCGCCCTCATAAGGGCGTGCAGGTGCATTTTTACCCTCCAGTTTTCACTTTACCAGTATTCATGACTATACAATATGCACTTATATCAACCCATCAATTTCATGCGTCGCGAGGAGAAGTTGAATTTTGCCCACCGGATTCTCGAATTGAATTTTCTCTCATTTATAATTTAAATAATGTTGAAAAATACATAACAATATGAACAATAAGAATCTTATTAGACCATACATATACATAACATGTCTTTAATAAATGCCTATTGAGCATCAAAATTTAATGTGATATTTAAGTAGTTTAGCTGCGTTTTTAAGTCTGTAAAATTTCAGCACGCTTTCAAAAAGTGATTAAAAAATTCACATTGAATTATTTAAGCATCAATTCGATCGTTGGGCTTTTAATTCTTATTACAAAACAATATGTATGCATTAAAGTGGCTGTATTGCTGACAGCCAAAGAAATTCAGTCTAGAGTCAACTTATTTCATAAAACAGAGGCAAATGCTTTTTTCGAAATAAGTTGACTCTAAACTGAATTTCTTTGGCTGTCGATCGATCATATTTTTTATTAAATTCATAAGCTATTCAGAAAAAGATCGATCTGTCTGCATTATTCGAATGCGAATGTATGCCAGACTGGTGTGTTCGAGGACATGCGGCTTCGGGGCCGATAATTTTACTTTCTACGGGACGCCGTTTGATGAAGAGTAAAAAAAAATATGGGAGGGATACGGAAATTTTCGGAGAGGAGAGAAAAGAGAGAAAGAGATCTGTCGAACGACCGAGATATTTGCCATATTTTGCCGTTGGTGCGTGACACCGATTTCGTTCAGCCGACCTGTCGAATCGAACTTGTATTTTTCAGAACCAAGAACATAGTCGAGCCATATTGAGAACCGGATTTTGAACCAGACTTCTAATCGTACATAAAAAAAAGCTATAGTTAGCGGTCTTTCGTTATTATGTAGAGCCACACATATAATTGATGAAATGATGAGGGTGATGAGTAGTTATTGTCCCTCGTTCGCAAGGACAATGGACATCTGCTCCTTGGTGCATACAGCGCTTCCCGAAAGGCAGGTTCCCATGGCTGGTCGTGAGTCAGGTGTGCCTAACAGTGCAGACGTGAAAGCGCGAGTCCTGCAAAGAACATTATCACCCGCATCTCTCTTTCTATTTATACGTTTGTATATAACTGACTTTACATAAATCCCGTATTTAAACAAAAAACAAATTTTCAAGCTGCGATGGAAAACCAAAAATCGTTTGCATTGAAAATGTATTTTTACAAGGCCAATTTCTGTTATAGAGTGTCAGATTGTTTTGCATTTATTGATAAAATATATTTGTGCGAGCGTTAATTTTACCTTCCATATCTGGTAGTCATGAATTCATTGGAAAATGAAAAGACTATGTCGTAATCCAAGTCCAAATTAGGACTTCGCTTTGGTTCCGCTATGCTAATAGCTTCGCGTCACTGTTATTCGGTAACAGTTCGATGTATTACTTTTGTATAAATAAAATTATGAAAAGAAACATAAAATTGTCTTATTAATGAGAATTATAATAAAATAAAATCGACTAAAAACGATGATGATTTTATTTATTTACGTAACTTAAAATTAGTTTAAAAAATTACTTTTCGAATTGGTGTTTCTTATAGATTTTTGAATGCTGAAAATGGTGTCACCAGCCTATCAGGTCCAATGTAATTGAACTTAAATATCCAAAAAAAGGCTTTTTTAAAATGATATTTGACATTTATTTCTAAAGAAAGTTAACGTTATCTTGAAATTCCGATTAAAAATCATGAATGTATTTGTTTATTTCCTTTATAAAATGCATTTTTATTTCAATATATTTCTTAGTTAGATTATATTTCAATATAGTCATGCTAATGAATTAAGTACAGAGTTTTTCAAGATAGCAATTTTCCACTTATGACGATAAAGTCGTATATCTATTATACAATTTCCAATGGCTATCGACATATAAACAGTCATATGCTATACAACTTTTATCTGAAACATTTTTTTGGAAACACGTTTTTTTAGACATTCGAGATGCAATGAAAATTAGACACACACACACACATACACACACACACACACACACACACACTCTCTCTCTCTCTCTCTCTCTCTCTCTCTCTCTCTCTCTCTTTGTCTCATACATATATATACATTTAACGGAATTTAAAACGATAAATTACATTAATAGTCAGAAACTAAAAATTATAAGTATAATGATTTTATTATCATAGGCGGAAAATTTACTATATTACAATTAGAAAAATTCTATATTTGAATCCTTTATAACATGGAATAAAAATAAAATTAAAAAAATATTTTGTAAGAGATGAATAATACATTTATGATTGTTAATACACTTCTGATCAGAATTTTAAGACATTATAACCTTTTAAAAAAAATAACCAAACACAAAGAAAGCCATTTTTTAATTAAATTTCATTTAATTAAATTATTTCGGAAATAGAACATACCAGTGAAATTTAACTTGGCATCGTTTTCAACATCCAAAAATCTATAGGAAATACCTTCTTTAATTCAAAATTATAAAAAATTATTTTAAAAAATGTATTTTTTGTGAACTAGTGTGAAAGCTTAGCTTGTGTATTTTTACAATTAAAGTAAACAGATACAACATATTAGTGTAGTTTTTTCAGAACAAAGAATTCTGTTGCCGGTCGCAAAACCAGATAGATGATTCTCGCTGTACGTACTCGGTGAATTTGCAATCGTGTAAATCGTACTGAAGATAGCAACCGTTACCTAGTCTCTTCCAGATACTCTCGACCAATGCTCTCGGCTAAAGTTTCAGTTTACGCAGACGTATTCTCTCTTAAACAATAGTGCGATAGTACGATAATGTGTTTTTCAAATGTCTATTACTCGTTCAGAATTTTATAAACGTCGTCGTCAATATTGTTATTCATTTTTTATCACTGGACCTTCCATTATATGATATTAAAATATGTAAATATAATTACATTCATTCGATTGTCATGAACTTTGATAAAACAAATCACGTGGAAAAGGAAACGCAGTGTTAACGGAATGTGAAAAAAACAAAGAATAAGAAGAAGAGAACGTGTAAACGGGTTCATTGTCCGATTACCTACCTAAGATGCTCTTCTCGCGGTTCATTTTGCTCCTTTTTTACTCAAAAACGCGGAACACACATATGGACGAGCGACAGATGTATTGTACATATGCGATGGCGACCGTTTTGTGGACGAGAGCTGACGTCACCCGACGACAAACCTTTCAAGGAAGTCCGAGGCTGTCTCGTGAAGTCTCCACCTTTCCCTTCCACGTTTCTCTCTTTTCTTTGCTTTTCTTACTCTACACATACAGGGTGTTCCGTAGAAATTACCGTAGCCGATACCGTAGGATCTTTAAATTTGATGTATTTCTCTTGATTTAATTTTTAACGTTATGAGTACTTAATATGAATGGGATATTCTAAAGAAAAAAAGAAGGAAAACAATAATTATACAACTGTTAGAAAAATGTAATTATTAATTGTGAGAAATTCATTATTATTTCTGTCTATTTGAAACATTTTCCGATCATATACACACATGTGGATTTATGTTTTTTCTTACAATAAAATGGACTTACACCGTTCACTTTTCACTTTTCTTTTTTTTTCTTCAACGTGAAGAGAAGAAGAGAAAAGATAAATCGTGCAAGTTCAGCTAAAAAGAACAAACCTTATGTAATAAGTATCTAATTTTATTTACAGCACATTTTTGCGATGCGTCTATTCAAACGTTATACGACTGATACGAGCCCACAGCTCGTTTCGGCTGTACCTATATCTCAAGACGTTACGACTACGAATAATGCCGAGAGCAATACAACCGAGAGATCGGAAGAAAAATCGAAGACAGACGATAAATTGGACGATATTCTTCCAATCAAAGAAGATACCGACACGCAAAAAGAATCGATGGATTCTTCTATTCTAACTCGTAAAGGTAAGAATATAATAAGGTTATATATCATCACAACAATGTGCATGTATACTTTGCGCAACATCCAGCCAATACAAAAAAATATTTGTATTTCTTCGTTTATCTGTAATATACAATAACAAAGTTGAAGTTAATTTTTGACATTTTAAAATCGATTACACCTTTGCTCTCGCTTTGCACCCCGCTCCGAAAGGAATCTCAACATGGGGACGAAAGATGGGTCGACGATGGGATCAAATGAAGAGGTCAGACAGCTCCGAGTTGCTTTCGGTATCACGACGACGACGACGATGGAGTCCACATCGGAAAAGCGACTACGATGAAATCTCAAATGAGAATGAAAACGTAACACAACAGTAACTTAATGCATTATACTGATTAGTTTCAACTAAGAAGATCAAAAATGAAAACGCGCTTTTGGACACTATTTATTGCAGAAGATAGTCTTTTGTACTCATATTAAGAATTTCAAACTTTAGCTTTCAATACTTTTAGTTAATTTTTTAACGATAAATATAAAAATTTTGAAGTTATCTAAATTAATCACAATACAAACAAAAATTGGGCAGGATGATAGATTTTGAGAAAAAGAGAAAAATAATTAAGTATTACAAATGTTTCAGAACTAATTGAATTTTTTTCAATTATGTGTGATATAAATATAGTTCGGATTAATACGTTTTCACCACTGATTTTATCTTGACAATGCAGTCGACGATAGCGTTGACTAATATACTGGCAGCCAGGATTCGCATTAATCCTAACTGTATTTATATCGCAGTAGAAAAAAATTTATCCTAGAATATGAAATATTTAACCGTTTCCTAAAATTCTGCTAATTAATCGATCCAATAAGTTAAACATTTTTATATTTATTATTAATTTAAAAAAAACTAAAGAGATGCCTGAAAAAAATTTCAAATTTTTAATACAGTAAATTCGGGTATTATGTCTATACGGAAAAGATGACCGCTGTAATTATTCTTTAATAATTGCTGAATAGAGCATTTTTTAATCATTCTAAAAATTTGTGGCCATTGTTTCCTTATGACCATTTTATTTGAATTTACCCTATGGACATGAAAAACTATTTTTGGCAACAAATCGAATTTTAAAAACGCGTTTCCACTCTAATCCTTCCTTTGTACGACGTATGAAATAAAATTTTCGAAAAATATTTCGAATAATCAACATTTTAGGGAAATAGCGAACTCCCAAGGCCAAAAAGAATTCCCAGAGTAGAATCTTTAAGAAATCTCTTTAGGACTAGCGGCGATCATTCTGTTAATGGCAAAAGTTCTACGAGAAACGCGACAATACAAGAGGAGGATGCTGTCATCAATGTTAGTCATTGTCCGATGGAGAAAACTCTCAGCGAAGGAGCGATCAGGAAGCTTCCGTTTCGAAGAATTTGTCCAGAGAATTCCAACGATCGCGAATTCGCTGAAATCGATCGGGAAATGTTCCTCCGTCAAAAGAAATTACAGCTGAGTCGCAGCATACAAGATCTTCAAGAACAACAGCGGGTCTTAGATTACATACTCAAAAATCATGAGAGCTTGAAAACACATCAGGATGACACATTTATACGAGAAACATTGGAGAACATTGGTACGAACGTGAATCCGAAATCTTCGGGAGAAATAAAACGTAGGATTCCGACGCGAACGCCTAATCACCAATCTACCAATAACGTTGGTGTCAACGAAGTTAAAGGAAATTCCTATCCCCAGGGATTATCTTCCGGATCGTTGACTGGTTTGGAAGATTTACTGAGCAACCTGCGCATAGGTTGTGATGAAAGTGGTTATGATTCTGATAGTACGCGAACCGGCGCGGATTCGCCGGACAGTGAAAAATCGACGGTGCCTTCCTCATTGAAGACGCGTAGTTTTTCAATAACATCGTACGATTATCGCGGCATTGACTTATCGCCAATCAGTGATATTTCGAGAAAAAAAAATACAGGTATAGTAACCGAACCACGTTCATCAGAAACGTACATTTCGAAGATCGAGAAAGTCAATGTCATTGATGCCGCTATCGATGCCGCGGCGAGTAATCCTTCCTTCAAAGATTCGACCCAATCTACTACGTTAATGTTAGAAGAGGATAACGATACGGACAGCTGCGATAAAGATACTTTTGCCGATTTTCTAGAAAACCAGCCGGATTTAACGAGAATTTATTCTAAAACGGAACCAGATCTCTTGCCAAAATCTTGCAAGGATCTAATGAAAGCAGCATCTGCGACTTCTGCATTGACCAGCGAAGATTTAACAAAACTTCAGGTGACATACCGTAACGATCTCGACGTTACACTGCAATGTGACGATGTTGATGCGTATGGTATCGATGATGCTAAAATGAAAGCCGATTTCAATGAGAGAAAACTTTGTGTAACGCCAAAAAGTCATATTAACGTATCTCAGATGGCTAAATTTCAGAATTTACTGAAAGACAAGAAATTCAAAAATAGAAAATGTTCAAGTCCAAGTGTATTACACCTTTTAGAGCATGCTGCGTCTCCGTGTAAAGATAGCCCTCCGGCTAATAAACTCCATTCCTTAACTGATGCGATGACTAACCCTTTACGATATTACAGCCCAAAGAGATCGCGTTCCACTCTAGAACTTGATATACTGGACGTAACGAGGAACATAACGAAGAAAACAATTTGTATGTCATCGGTTCCTATCACTTCTATTATTAAACCTGTCACTGCCGCTAACAAGATCCTAATACGACGTGAATTGAAAACGATGAAGCTGACGGTGAACCACATGGCGGGTCTTGGTATTTCGGTCGAACGGTGCGAGGCGGCTAGGCCATTCTACGTGATCGCCAAAATGGATCCCAACGGCGAAGCCGCTAAATCGAAGCAATTCCGCATCGGCGATGAAATCGTCCGAGTCTGCGGACGTAGGATACGCGGTATGTCGATGGCGGAGGCGCGAAATGCTTTGCGGAGTTGCGTTGGTATTGTTGAACTGCAAATCGCGAGAGAACCAAATTCGACTTTCGGTGAAGAAATCGGTGATACGTGGGGCAACGCCTTGACGCGAACGCGAAGCGATCCTGACGCGTGGATTTTGAAGAACAAAAGAACTGAATCGTTAGTTTCCTCTAACGATGCTGGATCTTCAACGAACGCTGGAATTCCTCGCGCCGTTGACGATGCGACTGTTAGTCTCCAGAAGATGACAGGTATGAAGAAGTTTCAGGTCATGAGAAAACGAAGCTCTGAAGCGTCCACTGTTCGACGAGGGTCCAGTTTATCCATTGATCTGTTGACGATCATATTAGAAAAAGGAGCGCCGAAGAAATTGGGTTTCTCCATTGTTGGCGGCGTTGATAGCAATAAAGGACGCATGGGTATTTTTGTGAAGGATATTATGCCTGGTGGACAAGCTGCAGAAGAAGGTACGTATTTCTTGCGAAACATTAGAACGGTTTATTTTAGAATATGAAATTGATATATTCAATAAGAGAATGGATTGAAATAGCTTGAAATGGATTCAGATTTTCAGAAATACACATTCGCAAATATTAAATTAAAATTAAAAATTCTGAATAAGAGATGCAGTTTTTTGAATCCAGTGGAATAAAAAAGTTCTTTTTTTATTCAATTGAATTCAATGGAACGGAATGAGAATTAAATAAATAAGATTAAAGAAAGAATAAGGTAAAAAGAAAATAAGACTAAAAAAAGTTCTTTTTTAACTTTAATTGAATTTAATGGACTTAAAATATGCATAAAAATTGTAATCTATTTTAATCCATTCTTGATTACTGGGTATATAAAAGTACACAAAGGAAGTACGTTGTATCTTTTTTGACGATACGTACGAGAGAAAATTTGCAGTGGTTTATCTGTAATGTTTAAGGTACTTTGAGAGTGGGAGACGAAATTTTAGCGATCAATGGCTCCTCGTTGGATGGGTTGACACACGCCAAGGCATTACAGATGTTCAAAAGCGCCAAAGCCGGAAATTTGATACTTCACGTCGCTCGAAGAGATCCAACGCATAAACGGTTGTGTCACGCAAACCATGTTTAGATTAATATTTAGCTATTAGCTAACATGGTTAGTTTTTTTGCTTTGCTCTATTAACAATTACCGACTATAATCTTTGCTTTTTGCTTTCAGTGCCGTTATTAATTAATGATAATATATGAAATATTAACGAAAATTTTTCTATGTTGCAGATATGTCACTCAAGCAAAGTCGTACGATTGCCTCGATAAATTAACGAAATCCACTGATGAATGAAATTATTGTCATTATGTTTGGTCCTTAATTATATTATTAATTTTGTTTTTAAAAACATAATGAATTATCAGAAGTTATAAAATTTTCTATTAGATACAATTTCCAAAACTTCTTGAGTTTATTAAATTAAAAATTTACATCTAAATATTAAAAAATTTACATTAAAATATTTTACATTCTAAACATTTCTTGTATTTTGGTTAGCATCTAATGTGCTTTCGATAATATTTTGTACGCAGAGGGATATATTATAACTGAACTCTAATGTGATATCAATTACTTTCTAACGAATAATGTTAGT
>NW_017259255.1:721490-726607 GCF_001594045.1 Atta colombica | reverse complement strand
ATATATATATATAACATATAATATTAAACTTAAACTCTCTAAACAAGATCTCAGAGATAACAGAGTAGTTCGTATTTATTTTTGTTTTCATGTATTTCTTTTACATTTAATTAATATATTCTATTTCAAAAAAATGAGACAAATAAAGTTAAACTTTGCAGAATAATTATTAAATTATATGCTATTCAAATATTTGCATTTCTTATTCAGAACGTATCTATTTAGATATGAACGTTATACTTTAACGTTAAAGAAATGTTAAGTAAAAAAGTAGAGAATTAACAATAATGATATTGTGCAGCTTTATAACCATGTCCTGTTAGATATGGTACGCTAACAACTTGGAATATGGTTTAACTTAATAGCATTGTGGGATTTAACAAATGTTTTTATTTAAAAATATATTCTTGTGTAAATCAACCTACACAAACATCAAAAAGCTAGTTAATTGCTTCCGAAAGCACGAAAGTCATCAACTGTGCATAATGTTACTACAATAATTAACAATTTTCATTAAATTATTTCGTTAAGAGACTGACATTACGAATGTCTACCTGCAAAATGCTGTGATAATGATTGTAGTCGTATCGACCGATATTATATGAGTTGTATATTTAATAATAAATGTGATTCTGTTAAATAAAAATATAAGTACTTGGCAAACTTTCTTCTTTCAATTAAATACTTTATATTCATCATCTTACAAAGTATTGTACAATATATAAACAATGCTAATCTTGGAATTTTTATCTATAGTTTATCGAAGACATAAAGAATTAGCTAAGCATTTATGTTTCAAAACTAATTAATTTTTAAATGATAACAATGCCGTGAAGTAAGATACACCCGTTCGTACCACCTTAAAACATTTAGAAGCATATAAATCATTTTCTGCATATTGTAAATTATTTTTCCAGATTGTCTTCTTACCGAAACGAAGGCTGCCATTGATAACGAAAACAAATTCCCTGCTGTCAGTTTACACGGCACAATACTTCTGTAAAGAATTATGATTAGCAGTGATTTTAGTCTTGGTGAAAATTTGTACCATTCCGCTGCGTATCTGAAAATATATATATAAAAAAATTAATTTTTATTTAGATTTTTATCAATATATGTCACGCAAATTTTAAAGTAATAAAGTATCGTAAATTAAAAAATCAAACTATTAAATAAAATCTCATGTAACACTTTTTAATATATCCAAAATTTTATATGTACTTGCACTTTGCATAACATATTTCATGTATAGTTTACTATTAAAAATTTACTATTACAAAATAATTTGAATTACAGTTATAAAATAATTTAAAATCAATTTGCAAATTTTGAATATAAATATTTAAAATAACGGATATTTAAAACGTTTGAGAAAATATAAAATAATTATTACGCTCGATGAAATATATTCTGACTTTCATCCATTAATTTCTGGCCGGAATAACACACGATCATCAATTGTAATAACGCCCCCATGATTATAAACGTAAATCTAATCAGTTCTTCTAATTGGTCTAACACATAGACAATCTATAATACATCAAAGATATTATACATCCATGCGCTCTCTGAAATACAATCATATTTGCACAAAATTTATGAAATCATAAGTTTTTTTAATTTAATATATTGATGCCAATTATTGGAAAGTCGATTATTTAAGAACAATACTTACTCGAACTCCAAGTAAACTAAAAACTGCAGCGATGAGCAATAAAAAGCTAATTCCGACAATTTTGTGCGTATCATTCAATATATTGACATATCTAATAATAAATTTAATTAATTAATTATATGCTTTTATTAATAATTATCCTAGCAAATAAGTTGACGTTATTTATCGTTATTTTAGCGATGATTTAAAAAAAATAATATTTTGAACATCAAAATGATAAGTAACATCACCTTGTTTACTAGTATAAAATAAAATTGGACTGATGAGAATAAATCTAATTAGATAAGAGAAATCCTAGTTTCAGTCAAAGTAGATCTTAATACTTAAATATTTCGGTATAAATTTATATACATATCCAATTCTGCAAATTATGCGCTGAAATTTTTTTCAGTTTTGATGAAGCAATCATGAATAGAACTAGAAATAGGAGATTCTGGTTCGAATTTCGACTGATATAATATTTTTCGCAATAATTAAATTATAGGCAAGTTCTTTATTAACAAATTATTAAGATTAGCATCAATAAGATTAAATTATTTGTCAATTTAATATGTACGTGATATTATTATATCAATATATTAGGTGTAGTAAAAAGAAATCCATTATTTTTCCATTCAATTTCATGCAAAAATAATGAATTTCTTTTTACTACACCTAATATATACTCTCTAATTCTATTCATGATTGCGTTCAAGATTAAGAAAGATTTCGGTACGCGGTAAAATTAGATATGTATAGATACATAACAAATACATTCACACTGAAGTATTTAAGCTAGGGATATACGGAGGAGCACATAAGCTATTGATCTCGAATCAAAATATCAAGTGCCAATATATCAATTCCGATAAAAAAGTTTTTATGCATGAATATTGAATATCTATAAATATGAATATTGAATATCTATAAACATACATAAACACGCATAAATATTCATAAACATGTATATTCATAAACATGTATAATTATATATGAAATATATCCATATATGTTTATACATCCTTCTTTCTTTCGTAAAATTATTTTTTAGTGTAATAGAAATAATAATAGTAATGTGAAAACATAAAAAATAATTAAAGGGATAATTTAATTTTGTATTTGTTTTAAAAAAAATGTTTTTGTTTTAAAAAAAATTTTGGAAAAATGTAAAAAAAATTGCCCATACATAATTATGCATAATTTTATATATAATTATATATAAATAATTTTTTTACATTTCTTCAAACTTGATTTTTTTCTAAAACAAGTGCGAAAATTACCTTTTTATAATAATTTTATAATAATTTTAAAAAAAGGATGAATGGACATATTTCATATATTTCATATAATTGTACGTGTTTATGAATATTTATGCGTGTTATGTATGTTTATATATATTCATGCATGAAAAATTTTTTATCGGATGTATTGATTAGAAATAGATTCAATATTAGACAATTTGTAATACCAATATTAGATATAACGAATTCGGTGGCCTGCACTGATTCTGTATTAATACCAGAATCGCGTTAATGAAATTTGCACCCAACTAGGGGCTTGTGATCTTCGAGTGATCCCACTCCCCCTAATGATTAAGTAAAAAAATTATAATAATATTTTAAATACACTTGTAGGTGTGTAATTAGAACGTAGACAATTGGAGTTAGTAGTTAAGGCTGAGGTTTATTGAATTATACTTGGACTACAAATGTACAACAAATATAATGTAAATTATTGGGTTGTCCGGAAAGTTCGTGCCGATTTTGAAGGAAAATTGAAACGTAGAAGATTTAAATTTTAGTATACATTTATTAAATTTAAATCTTTTGCGAACTTTCCAGACAACCCAATATATCATTAATCTATTATCATATTAGAAAAGCAGAAGTCAAGTATATATCTATAATGTTAATAGAATTATTATTTGTTGATTATTCTATGATTTTACAAAAATCGCAAAATTATAAATGTACTTGTTTTAAATAATTTAATTTTTTTTATTGTGGCGCCCTTGACATTTTGGCTTTCTGGGGCTCAAAACCCCAAAAGTAGGTTAAGTCCTCATAGAATACCGATGCTTTGACACCAAAGTATGATTGGTGAAAAATAGGTGAAAAGGATAAATTTTACATAACTCGTTCTTCACCAATCAGCGCTCAAAGCGCCGGTATCCATATGAGGATCCGGACTAATACGCTACTGGTTAGTACTGCCCTGATGTAGTACTAGTGCAGTATGGTCTCGGAATAAATGCGATCAATCACAGCAGCATTAACTTAGGGCAATCTTAAACTGAAGTAGCACAATAACTAAACACTAAATTGAGATAAAGTGAGTACTAAACAGTGCTGTAAATCTACTTGTTTTTATCAATTCTTGCAGAATATAAATTTTATTCGCCATTTTGATTAAATAAATCAAACCGCACTGTCAAAAATTTTAGTTACAATAAGGTTTACTCTCATTCAATTCATTTCATTTTACTGAATATAATTTTAACGCTGCAGTCTAGTGCAATTTTTATTCGTGGAATATAACATAAAGTTCTCATGGTAATGCAGTATAATCTAATCGAATGCGAAAATTTCTTGGCATTGGAATAGAGAGCATTGATCGAATATGTAGCATGGAAAAAGTTTATACTTAGCATGCGCAGTGTGCGCATATCCAGAGAAAGATTTTTTTCGACATAAAGAAATGTTTCTTTGCTATACAGTTAAAGAAAAAAATTCTTTGATTTGAACGTCATTTCTTTAATTTAAATATTATTTTTTTTAATCAAATTTATTTAATTTAAAAAAATTTATTTGATTTAAAAAAATTATGTTCAAATCGAAAAAATGACGTTCAACTCTGGTGAAAATTTCTCTCATAATTTTTATACATTATTAGAACAGAATTAGAACATTTTTCAGAAATATTCAGAAATATTCGGAAAGTTTACATCTTCTCTCAGAATTTTTCATACAAGTGAATTCTGAAATATTCTGAAATTTCTCATCCCATAATTTTTAGATTTTTAAATTTTTTAGATTTTTTATAACATTTCATCAGAAATTATACTTACAGAAAATCTTAAAAATCTTACGATATTTCATAATTAACATGTATGAAAAATTTTGAGAAAAGATGTAGAGTGTTTGAGAAATTTTCCAATTCGTATTAAAAATGTGAACAAGTTATAAAATTATAGAGAAATTCTGAAAAATTACATGAAAAATTCTGAGAAAAATTTTCAAAAAAATTAAAAAAATTTTATCTTTAACCGTAAGCATATAGCAAAGAAACATTTCTTTTAATTGGAAAAACTTTTTAATTGGAAAAACCTTTTTTTGAGTATATTAGTGCAAGTTGCCGAATTATATATACTATGATAAAAGAACCATTATTTTCAAAGGCATCCGCAGAATTTTTTCTGGGGGCATGATCCAAAATATAATATATATAATATTGTTATTATATA
>NW_017259255.1:708543-721409 GCF_001594045.1 Atta colombica | reverse complement strand
ATAATAACAATAAAATAATGTATCGCACAACTTTTTTTACACATAAGATTGGAAATAAGACCGTTTATGTTAAATACATTACTTTAAATATGAGCCACTACAGTTTAAATGTTAAGATATTGAACTATTATATATATTCATTTAAATGAATTAATTTCAGAAATGATTACGTGCCAATATGATCTCGGTAGTCTTAAAGGCTTAGGACGCTCGCACGGAAAGAGATCCGGATTCGATTCCCAGTCGAGGCAATATTTTTCGCAATAAGTTTATTACAGTTTTTTAAGATTAAATTTGAGAAATTTGGGAGAATTATTAATAATTCAGATTGATTGCATTGAAAGTCCGATAATCACGCACTTATCATTTTTGAAATTAATTCATTTAAATGAATATATATAATAGTTCAACATCTTAACATTCAGACCGTAGTGGCGCTTCGCTATTTAAAGTAATTTTTTTATACATTTATATTCATGTACATATGTGTACATATATAGCTTATAATTAAAAGCTTATTATTATTATTATTTCGAGAATTAAAATATATATAATATTATATTATATATGATATATAATTATATATATCATATATAATTACAAATGTATACATCTTTAGGCATTAAAAGCTTTCTCACCGTGACAAAGTAAATATAAATCCAGAAACAGAAATTGTCATTCAGGAAAGAGCAAATGCCACTTTTGTCTCTTCTGGATTCCCAGAATTTTTATATATTTTTTAGACATATTATGCCGTCAATTTTAAAACTTAAAATTGCGCGTTCTTAAATTCATACAAAAAAAAGTCGCAATTTTTTCTGTCTACCAATATGGCTCTAGTTTACACCGAGCACTTGATGCGCACATATGTAATACTGGATTTGTCGCATCACATGCTCTAATATGTTTCAATATGCTCTTAGCATAGCTCCTACTCACTCCAATTCGCTCATTGGAGTGAATAGGAATTATAGTAAGAACATGAAGCATAAGAACATGAAGCATGTTGGAACATGTGACACGAACAAACCTACATTACTGTAGATGCTTTCCATTTGATGGCACAAGTAGACACGAGCATCTATATTTTTCTATCTTTCTTAGTGAGTTCAATGAGTAATAAAGATACACACTTGTGTTAACTTGTGTCACTAAATGGAAAGCACTCAATATATACACTCTATATATTGTCACTCAGAGCGGCCGAAAACATCATAGTTTGTAATTAGTTAGACAATCAACTTCTCATTTCCAAAAATCATCTACTTTTAGATGATCCATAAATGCGGATGCGCACGTTTCTATTCAATTTTTATAATAATATCTGGAACTTAAAGTTTCGATGTAAAATATTGAAAATCAAATGATGTTTTGATATTTCAATTTATCGATGCGTATTGAAACATCTCTAATTGAAGTATTAAAAAGATCCGTTTTGATCAAAACTAGGATTTCTCTTATTTAATTGGATTTATTAAGTGCTATTTAATATAAGTATTTGACGTAAAAACATCGAAAAAAATCACACAAAAAAAGTCCTTTACTCTAAAGCAAGTTGATGTTTCTTTAAACAGATGATATATTCCCGATATATCATTTCCTCGCTGAACATTTTATATTCTGTATTTGTACAATGTCTGATTTGGTTGTCTTCATTGTCGATAGGAACATTTGATATTACATTTTCAACCTGTTGGCTGCAATATCACGAATATTTTGTGAAAATGTATCGTAAATGTTTTATTCTCCCACACTTACCCAATAAGTTGAAATAAGCTGCATGCGTGTGAGGTACATGCTATATGCATGGTATCAACAGCTACCATGATCGTTATACCCACCGTGATCATAATAGAAGTGTACAAAAAAATTGGTACAAAATATTTGTCTTGATCTATTCCGTATTCGCTATATATTGCGATATTTCGCAGACGCGATTTATTAAGAGGCAATACAACATCGAGAAACATCGGTCCTAGTGACGGTATCATTATAAACATCGACATCATGGTGTACATTAATACTGCAAATTTGTGAAATATGCATTATTCTTTCAATAATAATCTTCTGCACTAAATCCGCGTTCGTTATTACTTTTTTATTTCTCTAATATAATCTACTTACTCGAGTAAGATACTGTAAATTTCTGCGATATGTGAGAGTAACTTTTCAAAATTCGAACTTCCAAATCATTTGTAAATATATTCCAATGATTTTCCATGATTTCATATAAATGATGAAACTATTTGTAAAAAACATTTCAAAGATCCAAGTGATATATTATAATTATCGATTTCAAAGATCCAAGTGATAGGGGAGACCGGGGCATCATGAGTCATAAAAATTCAAATTCAAAAGTGCATTTAAATATACAAATTTTTGTATCATTTTTTTTAATAATTAAAGCATATTTAAAAATTTAATAAGTACATTTAATAAATATTTATTAGTTAAAAAAAAAAAATAAAAATTTTTTTTTAAAAAATGACCCATGATGCTCCATACCTGGGGTATCATAAGTCACACAAAATAGTAGACAAGAAATAACGATGATGAAATTTGAAAAATATTTTCAATTAACTACACATTCTTAGCATAGACATTAATATAATAAAATATAATTACAACTAATAATTATTAAATAATTATTTAAAATAGAAAGTTAAGAAAACAAATGAGAAGTAACTATCAATATAAGATAAAAAATTTATTACAATAAAATAAAATTAATTGTTTAGAAGTATAAGCTGCTCTTTTAGTATATATATTTTCTGTATTATTCCGTTTCATTAATGAATACTTAATGTATGACTCATAGTACTCCATTTATACATTTAATAGTATATTTAAACTATAAAAAATAAATTATTACTTGTAATGTAGTAAGTTGAGATGTGAAGAACTTGCACCTTATCTTCATATATGTATCTTCTACTACAAAAACAATATTAAAATATTTTTATGCGATTAAAAAGTTATTATTGCTACGAAAACCATTAATAATCGATGCTTTTCGCTACAAAAAAGAAATTTAATCATTTGCCATCTAAATAAAAAGTATGGGCAACGAAGTAACAGTTGTATTGTACAGTAGTACTAATTTAAACATTCTAGCTTATGTATAACAATTTAACAATCAATGACCCATCCTGTGATCAATGGTGCCCCGATTTCCCCTATATAAAATTTGTTTATAAATAAAAATATACTAATCTTGGATTTTATGGACTATCATCATTTTCTTAAGAAGTCCTCTTAAGAACGTACTCCTAAAACACTGATCCCAATATTTATATCACAAATAAAATGCTTTTTAAAAATCTTTTTTTTAATGAGTGAGTTTAACACTTCCTATGAAATTTACTAGGTATGTAAATATGAAATCGGAATTTACAATAGATGGCCATAGCTGTCAATGTAGTTGCCGTCAGACGGCGCCATTGACGTCATTTCCTTGTTCTGACATCTGACAAAGATTTTCAACTCACAACAATACAAGTTTCATACAACAGAATAGTTTGTAATAGCGTTGAACATGTCGAATTTTGTACCTGGAAACTACGATTTGCGGACAGCATTGATTTTCTGTTACCATTTGAAGAAAACTGCTGCAGAATCGCATCGAATGCTTGTCGAAGCTTACGGTGAGCATGCTCTTGGTAAATCATAGTGCTTTGAGAGGTTTAAAAAATTCAAAAGTGGCGATTTTGACGTGAGAAACGAAGAACATGAAAAACCACCGAAAAAGTTTGAAGACAGCGAATTGCAAGCATTGTTGGATAAGGATGACGCTCAAACTCAACAACAACTCGCGGATCAATTGAATGTGACACGAGAAGCCGTCTCGACTACGTTTGAAATCCATGGGAAAGATCCAGAAGATGGGAAAATGAGTTCCACATGAACTGAATGAAAGGCAGCAGGAAAACCGAAAAACCACTTGCGAAATGCTGCTCGCCAGGTACAAAAGAAAGTCATTTCTCCATCGAATTGTGACTGGCGATGAAAAGTGAATATATTTTGAGAATCCTAAGCGTAAAAAATCATGGGTAACTCCAGGCGAACCATCGACATCGACCAAATCGCTATGGACGGAAAACAATGCTCTGTGTTTGGTGAGATCAGAAAGGTGTGATCTATTATGAGCTGCTAAAATCTGCGAAATCGTTAATACTGAACGCTACCGACAACAAATGATCAATTTGAATCAAGTTTTGTGTGAAAAACGATCAGAATATCAAAAAAGGCAACACAAAGTGAATTTGCTTCATTGCTAATGCACCATCACACATAGCAAAACTAGTCAAGGAAACGATTGAGGCATTTGGTTAGGAAATACTTTCGCATGCGGCTTATTCACCAGACTTGGCTCTGTCCGATTACCACTTATTTGCATCGATGGGACATGCATTTGCTCAGCAGCGCTTCACTTCTTACGAAGATGTACGAAAGTGGCTAGATGATTGATTTGGCTCAAAAGACAACAATTTTTTTGGCGTGACATCCACAAATTGTCAAACAAGTGGAAAAAATGTATAGCTATTGATAGGCAATACTTCGAATAAAATATTTTTTATCATTTTCATGCAATAAACGTGTATTTTCTATTAAAAAATTCCGGTTTCACATTTACATACCTGATACACTACCTTAAATCTTCTCTATATAGCCACTCTTCGAGATTTCTTTCTTTTTCTCAAGATAAAAATTAAGTTAAAAACAGATATTTTATCACTGCAAAAAAGATTCAAATTGAAGCAGTTTTAAATTTTGTTAAAAAATATTTTCATGATGAATTCCATTCGTGAAGTAGTGAAATCGACGTGTATGCTCACTACTTTGAAAGTGATGATGGTGTATAAGAATATATAAAGTTATATAATGTACTTTTATTTATAGACAAATTTTGGAACTTTTGGATATCTCGTATGTGTATAGGAAATATTATTTTAATGAAGAAAGTGAAAATATTTGTGTTATAAATATCTATAACGTCTATAATATAATTCAAACGGTTTTGATTACTTACCTTGTCGCGGTTCCAAATCTGATTTAAAAACTTTATGAGAAAAGCCAATGTTACGACCATTTGATACAGACTTTCAAAAATTACTTGTCCATTGTATCTATTAATATATAATGTTAATATCTACGGATAAATTAATTTTACAATTTGTCAGATATATAAAAAAAGTAATATTGTTTTGGCATGAGAGACATTTTAATTAATTGAATGTACTGAGAAAATAAAATATAATGACCGTATTACCTCGAATGGTAAGTAACTTATTTCAAGTATAAAACAGAACATTGGTAACAAACGTCTTGCGAGCTTACGTTGAAATGGCCAAAGTCCCAAGCACGACAAAAATATTCTATTGACATTATACTCTCGAAGTATATTTACTAGCATGATTCGTTTCTACTTATCTGAGAGCTGTAATAGAAATGAGGGAGCGCGAGTATAAGCTACAGTATATCGATCGATTTCGGCATGAGTTGAAAAAATTAGATAGAATTATAAAATTACAGGATGTCATTTCATCATCACAGCGCAGATCATATTATTAGTGTCTCGAAAGCTATAGGCTATAATTTCATTTGTAGAATATAATTTCGTGCATCTCTTCGGAGTGACATATGCGTGCTGATGTCGCGTAACACAACAAATAATCAAGAATATAAGAATAATATTAATGGAAAGCAATCACTCGAATTTTTTTTATTTCTCAATACTTTCTAATGCAGGCTGAGTATTAATAAATACCTATTCGGTCGATTTCAAATATTTGTACAGCTTGAGAAGAAACGATGTTATTTTTACACAATATTAAGCATCTATTTATTAATATTTTATCAATATTAATATTTATTTATAATACTGTATTATGTTTATCACATGCTTATAATACAATGTCACATCAATGACATTATATTTTTATCAACATGTATAATACAATGTCACATCTCTATGTACTCTGCCGCTTAATAAGGCATTATATTTTTGTGCTTATCTATGTACTCTGCCACTTGATAAGGTATTCTATT
This sequence comes from Atta colombica, assembly GCF_001594045.1. Lineage (NCBI taxonomy): Eukaryota > Metazoa > Arthropoda > Insecta > Hymenoptera > Formicidae > Atta > Atta colombica. Next base: position 715,361 of record NW_017259255.1, on the reverse strand, counting down.
CTAAATTACAAACCAGAGTCGGCTCAAGGTGAACAAATTGTGCACTGCGCAAAGATGCATTAAAGGGGGCCACCAGTAGTAACTTTTTAAAAAATCAATTTTTCATTCCGAATATTAATTATATGTGCTTGCTTCTATGAGATTTAATTTTTTTCGAAATGTGTACTGTACAATTTAGAAAAACTGCATTACAAAATCTAGCATGGGTAACAAACTACTATCATCGGATAGTAGTTTGTTACCCATGCTATTAAAATTTAGTATATATAAAGCCATGTCAAGCTATTGTAGCATCAGGATACCGATCATGTAATAATTTCTCTAAAGCGGAAAAAGTGAAAAATGAAAAATTGCTCTAGTAACTTCAATAACACTTTTCACTTTTCACATTTCCTAATAGAGAGAAAGTAATAAAACATAATAAATGTCCTAAAAAAATAAAAAATTGCGTTTTCTCTAAAGATATTTAAACAATTGTTTAAAAAAATATCGCTTATTTAAAAGATAAATAAAAATGTTAAAGGTATAGTAAAATTCCCTTTGCGCAAAGGTACCTTGTACGTCAGCGGCGGCACTGCTATAAGTACGTATTTATAGATACGAATTGCGCATTGCACTCACAGTTACTACCTAATGGTACTTGACAGTGCACGTTCAAACATGCAATTTCAAGAAGATTCCCGAATTTGTGCTTTTGTATCTCAAAGAACAGTTTTTATGAATAGTATTCAACCGGCTACATTGGTTGTAATAAATGAAAAAATACGGGAAATATTGTACGACACTAATGAAGATGTTGTACGATATTTATCACAGGTAAGTTCCGTATAAATTATTTGAGACAGGAGACGAAATGCGAATCGACGTGCATTTCAGAAATATCCCGGCATTGTGTTTAATGATTACGGCTCATTAGTGCTAATGCCTGGAATAGTAGACTCTCACGTGCACGTAAATGAGCCCGGAAGAATCGAATGGGAAGGATTTCACACCGCTACACAAGCGGCCGCGGCTGGCGGTGTTACTACAATCGCGGATATGCCCTTGTAACAATTTATATTCTCTTATAACTATTGTCTGAACGACAAAATTATTTTTAAACACATACTATATCTATCTCATATACTAATCTTTCTCATGATATAGAAATTCTATTCCGCCTACTACTACTTTGGATAATCTCAAAGTTAAAGCAAGGGAAGCGTATGCGAAAACATTTGTAGACGTTGCATTTTGGGGCGGTGTGATACCAGGAAATCAGGTATGTCTTGTAAATTTTTAGATAAATATATTTATGCATGCGAAATACATATGAACATACATAAAATTATCTTCAAAGAATAATAGTCTTAAAGTTGATCTAAAGTTGTTTTCGAAAATTCGAATAAATTAATCTTTAAACCACAGAAATGTTGTAAAATAAGACATGTTCGTACAACTTCAAATCGAATACAAAAACGTATAAATCATTTTCCATAAACCGCATATCAATTAACGAAACCTCGTACTTATTTATCGCGCCATAAATCAACCATGATAACGGAAATAATTTACAATAACGTAACAAAAAGGTCTTATCGGTCTGACCTACATATTCAATTCTACAACTGCATGCCCAAATTATTTTTAGTCTTTAAACAATCTTAATTATATATTAGTTATTGTGACAAAATATCACCAACTTCACAACACTAGTCGAAATGGTTAAGACATCCATCACGGAATGTAGAAAGGTTCAAATCAAATCATGACCGATATATGTCCCAATAAATTATTTACAGCTTTTTAAGATGCTTATTCTTTAGGATGCTTAGCATCAATTATTAAATTGCTTGAATTTAATTTGTGATATTATTGTATTATCCCAATTTGGTTTAAAATTCCGTTTAAAGACTGAAAAATGATTACGACGCACAGTAAAATGGGATGTGTATAAATTCACATTAAAATATTTAAGCATTAGCATCCATTTCAGATCGATAAGACCTTTTCGTTACTTATTGTGTATTCACATTGCGGTCTTAAGACACTTTGTTTAGAAATAAATTATCTGTAACTACGTGGCATAATACTTCTGTAAATAGTTATATTACAATTGTTAATGATTTTAATATTTCGATAGAAATAAGTATTCCTCAAAGTATCTGAAAGAAAATTCCAAAATAAACATTAAGATTTTACTTTAAAATTTGTTCTTATTTGTGGACAGAAGAATATTAACACATGCACAATTAAAGCCTAATTTATTGAAATTAGTTCATTTATTATTAATTTATTATCTGAAATAACTTTTAACAAAATTATACCGAGTGCGAAAATTGCAAAATGGTAAAGGACTTTTCCACTCAGTTTAGTCCCAAAGACCTTCCTGTGAATTATTGTTAGACTCTATTGTTAGTCTCGCTAGACACCCTGTATATTAAAATACATTTGTAAATGTGTATGTAGTATATAAATATATTTAAGAATATAAAATAATTATTACATGCTTAAAATGCATTCTGGGTTTTGTCTATTAATTTCTTACAAGAATAAACACAGGATCATCAGTTGCAGTACTTCCAGAATTATAAACGTAAATCTGATTTTGTCAAGTTGATCAACGTATAAATGATCTGTAATAAAAATCAAAAAAATCAAAAATATTTTCAAAAAATTGACATAATGATATAATACAATGTTTTATTAGAATATTTTTTATATGTTAATTTTATATGTTAATTTTATATGTTAATTTATAGAATATTTTTTATATGTTATAATATTATATTTTATACAAAATTCAATAACGTTTGTTTTATGTTTAGGAATTTATTAAAACGACATCCAGCAAATGTCAAACAGTTATATTACTGTTAATTATTTGATGAGACTATTTATTTTGTAAAAATCATTATTTAATTCTTATTCAAATTAGACTTTTGAATTAAGTTGTATCAATCAATGATACTGTAAGAGGAATACACCGTTTGATGCATCGACAAAAAATCTCAATCAACCAATTAAGTCAACTCATTACATTATATGATACATATATACGAGGTATTCGATAAGAAGTTTGTTTTGACAAAGCGCTTGTGTGTAGAGCGAATTAAATTAAGTCGAAAAGTCCTCTACCACATTTTGCAATTTTCGCAATTTTTTTTAGTTATTTAATGAATTTCTATAGAATTTCTAAAATCGATGCATGAAACAACTTTAAGATATCTTTAAACGTTTTTTAAGAGGATCCTAAAGCCGTCTGTATTACCGACTAAATCATATAATTTTTGTTATAACAAATACTTCTTTCTCTTTCACATCCACAGGATTCGAAAAGCCTTTTCCAAGATTAAAATATATTACGCATTAATACGTGTTTGTAGATGAAGTTTATATTGAGAAAGATCAAAAATTTCAAAATTGTATACTTTACTATTTCTTAGTATAACATGGCGTCTCAAGCTGTCAAGTCGTGACAACATTTGCTTGATACGAAAGTTTTGCAATCTGTTACTTACAAAATAATAATTCACAAACACGTAGTTTGCACGAACAAATACAACGTCGAGTTCTTAGAATTAGACGCTTCATTGCGACGAATTTGTTATACGAAAATTGACAAGAATGTGAGACTGCGTGTATCGTAGATTGCGTGAGATATTGGTGTGATAATATATAAAAATATGTTGATGCGTGGCGCGACCTCTGATGACTTCATCGGAATTCAAGCTTAGGATCCCTTTAAAAAACATACATATTTTTAAGACATTTCATAAAATAACTCTAAAAGAAATTTTAAAGTTAAAGTTATCTTATGTATCGATTTTACCGTCTATCTTTAGAAATTAATATTTCGTTCATTATGTGCATATCTCATACATATTGTAAAAATTGTACAAAATGGTCTTCTCTAAAGGACTTTTCGACTTAGTTTAGTCTGCTCTACTTACACATGAATCAAAACTTTATCAAAACTTATCGGACTTACCTCACTTATCTGTATAAGTCTTGAGAAAAATGGCGTTGAAAAGTTCGGCTTTACACTTACTAAAGTAAAGTGTTTAACACAAGCTAATATTTTCTTAAATTAACACATAATATATTTTCTGATATATTTTTTCGACAGAATTCAATGCTTTTTCAAGTCACATTCGCATTTTTACTTATGTTGTATCAATGTTTTATTCACTGCTAATACTTACGATTCTTACGAAATATTTCTTAAAATGCCATCTCCATCCAAAAATTTATCAAAATGTGTATCGTATGCGTTGTCTGCGATATATACATATTTATCCAACAAGAATACGTACATGAGTACACATGAAATGTATTATTATATATTAATATTATATATTAATATTATAACGATTATTCATCATAAGTATAGCAGTAGTGTAATAAAAAATTGACATAAAAAATATTCGTTTGTATCTGTTTTAAATTCAACATCGCTAAAATTCATGAACGCGACTCGTTAAAAGCGATTCAATATGTAGCAACGTTACTGTTAAAGAGATTACTACATATAAACATTGAACTTAAAGTACGTCATGACTATGCAATTTCGCGAAAAACATGTTTTTTGCATTAATAATCTTAAACGGATCATATTTCGTAATTTTCACTATTTTTGCTATCGCCATTCTTTCAAAAATTGTGTAACAGTAATTGCGTATTCAAATAAAATATTATAAATTTTCGCGATATGATAAAAATTTTTTAAATTATAACGATCAAAAGAATAAATCAAAAGAATTAGAAAATTCATTCGTGAATATATCCTAATAATAATTCACGGTTTCGTATAAACAATTGATTACAACAGTGGAGTGTATATTGCAGTGACTTTCTTACATATACAAAAAAGTAACAAAAAATAACGAATTATTATTTTGTAACTAACAGTAACAAATTTCTTTTTAGAAACAATAACGATAACGTGTTATTTTTATGAAGTAACATTCTTTATCATGAAAGTGAAAACGCATCCTGCACTCTTATCGTTTTTATGATTTTTTTTATTATGCTTATAACAGTTAAAACAAATTGTGATCAATAAAATCGCAAATGTCACAAATATTTTAAAAGGTTTTTTTTTAAAGTGCTTTTTGTTAAATACCAGGTATGTAAATATGAAATCGGAATTTTTTTATAGAAAATATACGTTTATTGCATGAAACTGATTGCATAAAAAATATTTTATTCGAAGTATTGCCCATCGGTAGCTATACATTTTTTCCACCTGTTTGACAATTTGTGGATGCCACGCCAAAAAAATTGTTGCTCTTTTGAGCCAAACCAGTCATCTAGCCATTTTCGTACATCTTCGTAAGAAGTGAAGCGCTGCTGAACAAGTGCGTGTTCCATCGATGCAAATAAATGGTAATCGGACGAAGCCAAGTCTGGTGAGTAAGCCGCATTTCCGAAAGTATTTCCCAATCAAATGCCTCAATCGTTTCCTTGATCAGTTTTGCTGTGTGTGATAGTTATCATGAAGCAAAATCACTATGTGTTTTTTTGATATTCCAGTCGTTTTTCACACAAAGCTTGATTCAAATTGATCATTTGTTGTCGGTAGCGTTCAGTATTAACGGTTTCGTCAGGTTTTAGCAGCTCATAATAGATCACATCTTTCTGATCTCACCAAATACAAAGCATTGTCTTCCATCCATAGCGATTTGGCCTTGCAATCGATGTCGATGATTCGCCTGGAGTTACCCATGATCTTTTACGCTTAAGATTCTCAAAATATATCCACTTTTCATCGCCAGTCACAATTCGATGGAGAAATGACTTTCTTTTGTACCTGGCGAGCAGCATTTCGCAAGTGGTTTTTCGGTTTTCTTACTGTCTTTCATTCAGTTCATGTGGAATCCATTTTTCCATTTTCTGGATCTTTCTCATGGATTTCAAACGTATGGAGACGGCTTCTCGTGTCATTCAATTGATCCGCGAGTTGTTGAGTTTCAGCATCTTCATCCAATAAGGCTTGCAATTCGCTCTCTTCAAACTTTTTCGGTGGTTTTCCACGTTCTTCGTTTCTCATGTCAAAATCGTCACTTTTGAATTTTTTAAACTACTCAAAACACTGTGATTTACCAAGAACATGCTCACCATAAACTTCGACAAGCATTCGATGCGATTCTGCAGCAGATTTCTTCAAATGGTAACAGAAAATCAATGCTCCGCAAATCGTAGTTTCTAGGCACAAAATTCGACATGTTCAACGCTGTTACAAACTATACTGTTGTATGGAATTTGTATTGTTGTGAGTTGAAAATCTTTGTCAGATGTCAGAACAAGGAAATGGAGTCATTGGCGCCGTCTGACAACTACATTGACAGCCATCTATTGATAAATTCTGATTTCATATTTACATACTTGTTAGAATCTAAGTAATCTTTAATTAACATGGTCATTAAAAATTATGCAAACATTATATCAGGACTAAAAAAATTCTATAAAATGTACAGAACTAATTAATTTTTGAGTGATAAGAATGTTGTGAAGTAGGATATGCCCATTCGTACTATCTTAAATCAAATACAGATGTATAATTGTTTTCTTTGCAAGAAAATTTTAAAATTTTTGCACTTACTGCAACAAAAGTCGCCATTGATGATGAAAATAAGTTACCAGCTGTTAAACCATAAGGTATAAAACTTCTATGAAGAGTCGTAATTAACAGCGATTTTAAGTATATCACTCGGTGAGAATGTATATCATTCCACAGCATATCTATGGAAATAATAAAACTTTAAGGTCACATAAGATTTTTAGAAATAATTATATCTTATTATAAGAAAATATAATATTTGTATGTATTATATATA
>NW_017259255.1:706791-708480 GCF_001594045.1 Atta colombica | reverse complement strand
ATATATATATATTACATTTATTTTAAGAAAGCCTCCTATTATGAGATAGGCGCCTAATATAGCGGCGTTTCTGCTAAACTAATAAACGCTATTTATTAGTTCCATCATGAATTTATTGCTCTTAAATTGAAAATTACTTAGTAGAAAATTCATTATTAGATCATGTCTGTATAAAAAAGTCATTATAAAAAAAGATTTTAGAATTTGGACGTCTTCAAGTTTCATTGAGATAGGACTTTAAACCTTGTTTATTATTTAATAAATAAATATTTGGCAATAAATTTTTTATGTAGTGATAAAGTAAGGTCGTACTAATAGAAAAATACGGGATATGTTGAATTGTTTAATTTTAGAAGTTAAATTTGATGATCGTAAAACCATAAGGTGAAAATCGTAATATGAGATACCCAGGGTATTTCTAATATGAAATAATTCATACGCCTATGTATAGTGAAAATCGTTGCTAAAGAGTAAATGTTATTATACAATAAAAAGGATAACGTCGAGTGCCTATTTCTGCGATGCTCGATTTCAATTATCTGAAGACGAATTCTAAGTATAATCTATTACATGCTCATTTTTCACTCACGCTGGCTGTTTGTTTGCATTTTAGAAATAAAGTTTAAAATTGCAATACTAATATATTTTGCGTTTTATTATCGATTTCTCTGAGTATCTCATATTAGGAGCACAATTTTTTGACTTTATGATTTGCTCACTTTTTACATTTCTTTAATTTAAAAAAAAATGGAATTAGAATTAAATTTTATAACGTTATTTTAAATTCCCTTCAAAATAATTTATTTATTATTTTTTTAAATTCTGCCCATAGACTTCTAGCATTTATCCAAAATGAACTCAGTATCTCATAGGAGATTTTCCTTTACATATGCATATGTACACTTTTTATTATAATCTTTCCGTTAAAATGCGTGCAAATATATATATTAATTACAAATTATCTTTTCAAGGAAGCTTCAGAAAATTTGTATGTACATAAACTGTATGATATATAATTGTATATTTGTTTGTATATATATATATGTTTATAACTAATTTATGCATAATATAAAGAAGTAAAAACCTAAAATCTTGCCATAAGAAAAAATAAAACTTTATACTTATTTCGAAATACAATATTTATAAACAATTCAAAACTTTTTAAATAGGAAAAATAAATTTATTTAAAATATGCATAAAAATATATACAAGGCTAAACAAAATACATCAATCATTAAAGTATTTGAAATACAAAATACTGTCAATCTTAGTACTTGAAATACAAAATACAAAATATAAAAACTATATTTCAAAATCAAGTACAATATATCTAAAATATGTGCAACCCTGAATATACATATGACAACTAATATTTTATATCTGGAACTTCTATCAACATTAATGATAAATGCAAATAAAATAGTAAAATTCTTATATTTAGTAGAACACATTTTGACTTTCATCTAATAATTTTTGATCAGGATAACATAGGATCATGAGCTGCAATAATGAGCCTATGATTACAATAATATATTTTAATAGTTTCTCAAATTGATCAAATATATATATAATCTACAATATAAAAAATTTAATATATTATAAATTTTTTTAATTCTTAATATTTGTTAATTGTAAAAAAAATATTTAACGTTTATTAATATAAGTTAATAAATATAAGTTGTAATTATT
>NW_017259255.1:705527-706738 GCF_001594045.1 Atta colombica | reverse complement strand
TATAATATATATTATAAATAATAGCTTATGATATTTACTTTAATTCCAACCAGACTTATAACTACAACAGCAAATAATAATGATATTAATGCCACTATTCGATACGTTGAATTTAATATATCGACAAATCTGTAAAGAATAATAATATATTAATATATTAATCTATATATATATTACAAATGTATTATGCAGACTATTACAAAAGATTCTTTTTTTAATTCTTTATTTTAAAACAAATTGATATTTCAAACATACAACATATTTCTTGTATATCATTTGCCAATTTGTACAATGCTGTTCATAGAAAATCCATGTTCAGTATTTTCACTAACTTCTATATCCTCTTTTGACATTATTTTCTCAAATTGTTGACTGCGAAATAAAAAAAATTAATTTCATAAAATTTACGATTTTCTGGACAGAAGAATCAAAAGAAAAGTTAATTGTGTACATACCTAATGATTGAGAACAAACCACAAGCATGAATGGTACGAATAATATATATAGTTTCGATACTAACCAAAATAATTATACCCATCACAACTGTAATCATATTGCAAAGAATTGGTATGAAATACTTGTCCTTATCTCCATTCAATAGGCAATACGAAAAACCGTGGTCGTGATTCATTAAGAGGCAATATAATATTGAGTAATATCGGTTTAAATGGAATTATTATAAATATTGCTGTCATGAAGTATAATATAACTGCAGTTTTAGTAAAAACATTGTTATATATTTTATATATTTATATATTTATATATTTTGTATATTTATTATTTATATATACAATTTATGCAAAATTATGAATAAATAATATTTTTAATACAAAAATTATATAAACATCTGATTCTGTCAACAAAAGAAATCTTTTTTACGAAGTTTTTTTATTAAATTTATATCTATATTTTTTAACATATAGTACTAACTTATCTATATATATTCTTTGTATGTACTCACTCAAATAAAATATTGTAAATTTTCGTGATAAAAGAGAATAATTCTTAAGAATACTCAATTCACTTGTAAATGTATTCCAATAGCTTTCTATTGCTTCGTATAAATATCGTGAGCATAATAAATAATTTCATTAAAGTAATAATTAAAAAGAATGATTATTAAGTAAATCGATGATATTTTTTGCATAAATATCTTATTATAGTTCCAAAACTCGTTTCATAGTTTAATGATGAATATGAATATACAAGCA
>NW_017259255.1:702933-705317 GCF_001594045.1 Atta colombica | reverse complement strand
ATATATGTATGATATATATATATATATTAATTATATAAAGTTATATATAATTATATATAATATAGTTATATATAATTATATATAATCTCATAACTTCTTCATCATTTATTCTTATGAAATATTTCTGAAAACGATCCAAGTATCTATCGTATACGTTATCTACGTAATATACTTACCCGAAAATTAAAAATAAACTACATGAGCATATGTAAGATGCATGTATCATTATGGTATCTATCATTATGCTTATACCCATTAAAGTTATAGCAGTAGAGTAATAAAAATTCGGCATAAAGTATTTATAATTACTCTAAATTCAATATCTAAGATTCGTTAAGAAGCGATATCTATCAACGCCATTGTCAAAGGGATTATTATAAACATTGAACTTAAAAAATATATTATAACTGTGCAATTTTGCAAAAAATATATTTTTTCATTAATAATCTTAAACATATCATATTTCATAATTATCGCTATATTTTTGCCATTCTATAAATTGTGTAACACTATTACACTAATCGCATATTCACTCGTATAAAATATTGCGTATTTATTCGTGTAAAAATATAATTTTTCGCGTAAGATAGAATTTTTTTAGAATACTATCTTCTAATTCAGTTCAATATATCCTAATGATCGTTAATGCTGTTAATCTCGTATGCAACAAATTGATTGTAATAATAGGATATTCTAATAAAAATTATACTGAAATAACAATTAAGAAATTTAAGTGATATACAATTTAGAAAACTTATCTAGAGTAAGAGCTACATATGTCAAATATATTGGCGCAAGTTTGCTTGTGCAAGTTTACTTGAATAGCTTACGTGTATAGCAAAAAACGGTTATAATTGTACAATTTTCTGCCATACACGTTTCAATTTATATATATATATCTGCACACACTGTGCAATTTTTTGCCACACATTAAGCCCGATATTTCATGTGTGATACAACAAGGCTTTTCAAGTCTGTTGATTGGTTGTTGAGGACAGAGAAGAGAAGTCTTCGGATCTCTTCGTACACATGAAATATCGACTTCTGGATTTATGCCGCGCAAGGATTTATGACGCAAGTCAGAAAAAATAGAAAGAGAGTGAGACTATTTTGAACAATCACTCTAGTATATGTTTTTAGGTTGTATTAGTATTGTGTTATAATATTGTGTTATTTCAGTTTTTTTATTATTAATATTAATAAAATTATTGACAATTGAATCAATTTGTCAATGTAGTAAGTAACGCAGTCATATATCATAATCCACATAAAATGATTATATAGAAGGATTACAAGAAGCTTTATGTTATTTGGTGACACTTAAGTAGAGGGATAATTAGCAATGGAATATAAAAAAAAAACAAGTATTTAACTCTTATACTTTTTGTTCAGTTTGATAATAGAAAGTTTTTGTAATAACGTGAATTCAGATACAGTGAAAAAGTCATGTTATTCTTTTCTTAATTAATTATTAAAAAGAAGATAATCTGATTTTAGTATTCACCATATCTGGATAAACGGTGTTACAAAAAGTCTCTATTGTCTTGTATTTTAAATATTTAGGATATACGGTATTTTTAGCGAGTGGAATTTGTCCAAAACATACAAAGTACATAATTGGATTCAATATTTAAATGCAATAAATGCATTACATGGAATATGTATCTTATATCATAACACTTGTAACTTGTACAAACGATTATAATTACAATATTATCTATTATTTCGTATATGAAATATGACTGCGCGAGCGTGGTAGCAGACAGCGCATCTACTACTGCTAAAGAGCCTAGATTCGATCCCCTGTAGAACCGAAAATTTTCGCAATATTTTTTTTTAGTTACTCAATGAGCAAAATGTATAAAATTGACGTATAAGACAGCTTTAAGATATCTTTAAGAATTCTTTAAGAAAAATCTTCAAAGTATTTCACAAAGAACACGAAAAGATATCTTAAACTTATTTTATACATCGATTTTATCTGACAATATTTAGAAATTAATATCTCGTTAACTGTTGCGAAAATTGCAAAATGATAGAGGACTTTTCAACTTAATTTTTTATTAGGAATAGCACTGTATGATTAGTGGGCGCTACTTTAGTTACATCCTATATAACGTTACTGATATTGTTACTATCATGACGAGTTAGAAATCTCCCTATCAAAAATTGCCATTTGAAATCCGTGTTTAAACTGTAGATCCCCATATACCTTGTGTATGATCAGTAGGCACGCAAGTATATGAGAGGTAGACTCCTACACGTGCTGGTAACAGCGTATATATTGTAGCACTTGAAGAAGAAGACTTCATATATATATTGGGTTGTTTGGAAAGTTCGTGCCGCAAAAAATTTAAATTTAATAAATGAAATTAAAAATTTAA
>NW_017259255.1:701255-702833 GCF_001594045.1 Atta colombica | reverse complement strand
ATATATATATACATATATATATATATACAGAGTGTCTCTAAGATGGGTACAAGCCACATTGGGGATGGAGAATGGATCAAAGGGAACAAAAAATTCTTATACTATTTTGAGATACTCGCTATAGTTTTCGAATTAGAAAAGGAAATGTCTAAGCCAATATGCGATTAAGCCGCGCCGCGCGAATTCGTAGGACGGCCCACTCGATTGGCGGCGGCGGCGGCGCGCAGGGAGAGGGAAGTAACGCTTCGTTGCCTAGCACAGCCTGGCATGGTGGTTCTATGTGTTTCGCCGCATCGCGCCTACATTATCCAAAAATGTTATTTTAGTTTTTCCTTATATTTCTTATCATTAAAATCACGTTATTTAGCATGATTAAATACTTTTATTATAAAAAATTAGTATTATCTATAACATATTGCTCATCGGATATTGCTTAAAATCGGAGAGCAGCAGTTGGATCCTTTTCCTTCTAAGTTACAGATTTTTTTAATGTAATGAATATGGGCATTAAATTTGTTGGATAGTTTAATGAAAATAAACTGAAACACTCAATGTTCAATTAGTGTTTTTTAATACATTTCAGTTTTCAGTTACTACAAACTTAAACATCTCATTAACGTATAAATAATCTTTTTAGTGACAGAAAATTTAAATGTTATTCATCAGTGAACATTAAAGATTAATAAAATTTAAGAACGTTTTTAATGATGTACAATTAAACTTGTTAAACAGTAAGAAACACAAAAAAAATCTCAGTTAAATGCGTCATTGTACATGAAATAATATATCTGGATTTACAATGTAGCGACTATCTACGCGAGCTTATACTATAATTTCAGTGTATATGCATTAATATGTCAAAAAATAAAACTCCGACTAAATATAGCATAAAACGACGCGACGAATTTAATCGTGTTAAATAACGATTTATAATGATAAGAAATATAAGGAAAAACTAAAATAACATTTTTGGATAATGTAGGCGCGATGCGGCGAAACACATAGAACCACCATGCCAGGCTGTGCTAGGCAACGAAGCGTTACTTCCCTCTCCCTGCGCGCCGCCGCTGCCGCCAATCGAGTGGGCCGTCCTACGAATTCGCGCGGCGCGGCTTAATCGCATATTGGCTTAGACATTTCCTTTTCTAATTCGAAAACTATAGCGAGTATCTCAAAATAGTATAAGAATTTTTTGTTCCCTTTGATCCATTCTCCATCCCCAATGTGGCTCGTACCCATCTTATGAGACACCCTGTGTATATATAGATATTTCTCGTTGTTATTCATCAATATATTTTATAAATTGTGTCATTTTATGTCTTACTTCTAAGCAGCATTTATAAATCTTGAGCGTACATCCCACTTAAGAGTAGTCGTGTATCCCATTTCTATAGAATGTACAGCAAAAATGCAAGTGTTTCAAAAAGTTTTTTTTTTTTTAATATAATAAATAAACATTTCGGATTCCTAATATTTTTTTCATATTAGTAAATATTGATTGATAAACAGTAAACAATTATGATTGGTATAGTTTATTTATTTTAAATATAGTAAATAATACTTTATAAATTAAGTTTT
>NW_017259255.1:691923-700386 GCF_001594045.1 Atta colombica | reverse complement strand
TATATATATATATATATGAATTGGTTTTGTACATCGCAAGTAAAAATTTTACATTGTTGTACTTACTGTAGCAAAAGTCCCAATTGACATTGAACATAAGTTACCAGCTCTTAAACTGCAAGGTACTAAACTTCTGTGAAGAGTTATAATTATCAATGATTTTAATCTCGGTGAAAATGTATACCATTCTACAGCGTATCTGTAAATATTAATTTAATAATTCGTTTTTATACAGATTATTATAAAAATCTAATTTAAAAATCTAAACTTTTATATATCTTAAATATTTTTTAATATCTTTCTCATATAAAAGATATGTAAAGAAGATGCATGCATATATGTTTATCAATTACAAATTAATTTTTCAAGAAAAAAATCTGTATTTACGTAAATTATATATAATATATAACTGAATACGCAGAGAAATGATTAATCAAATCAATGTTAATTCGAATACTATTAAATGTTTTTGTTCTTTTCATCGGAATATGAATATTTGTCTGAAAAAGTGACCCCAAAAAAGGGATTTTTTTCCGTTTTTTGGGTCCTCAATTTTTGTATTAAACTGTGTGCCAAATGATATCCTATAAAGATATTAATTACAAAGAATTTCAGGTTGAAGCGATAATTGTTATTATAGCTGGAGGGGAAGAAAGAGAGATCACGTATTATATCTATACGAAAATTTTTTTTTACATTTCCAACTCTGATAATAATTGTTATCTCAATTTTAAACTTTTCTGTAATTAATTTGTAATTAATTTATTGTTTCAATATAAGGTAAAATTTGGCATACAATTCAGTTTCAAGGGTCCAAAAAACAGATGATTTTTGGAGTCACTCTTTTTATTATGTTTTAACCAATTCTGTACACTGAATGTACAATATATACATGTATTGCTTTTGATCTATAATTTTGAATATATATATTTGTCCGAAAGACGATAGAAATTTTATAAAAATAAGAGGAGAAGATTATACTCGGCGAAGATAAGTCTTGGTGCTAATTATTTCTATGTTAATTTTATAATTTTTAGTTCAAGCAAATTGTTCGCCAACTATTTGTTGTCTTTAAATACAGTTCTAAATTCAGTTTAAGACTGAAACTGGATTATGTACTATTACAAATAAGTAAATTGACAAACAATTTAATATTACTAATACTAATGACCATAAAACACTGTAAAGAATATATTTCGAAAAATATCACTTTTGGAACTTGAATCTAGATTTTCCTTATTCCGTATAGGCGACTTAGTAATTATCAAGATATAAGATAAATATACCAGTTAACAGTTAGTGAGTGACCCAATTCGTTGGACAAATTGATACAAAATTTTAAATATTAAGTTTTTAATGATATATAAGACTCAAAATAAATTTGTTGTTTATAAAAATTTAATAATACATTTATTTAGAATGTACTTTAGCAGTACATATTATTAAAAACTTAATATTTGAAATGTTTTATCACTTTGTCCAACAATTGATTCATGTTTACTAACTAGTACATTTATTTATGTGATGATATTAATCACATAAATTGCTTGTCATTTATTTTATGATATTATACAATCCTTTTCTACTGGATTTTAGTTTAAGCCTGTGTATTAAAATTGACAAATAATTAGCACACAGTTTACTTAAACTAGAAATTACAAAATTTACACAAACGTATTTATTAGATACCAAGATTCGCCTTGACTAAATGTAGCCTTCTTTGCTTATTTATGTTGAATATTTCTCGATATTGTTTTATAAAAATATTTATAATGCTGAATTAACAAGCAACAATTATAATGAAGTAAAAAAATGACCAAAATATCAATCAGTATTTAACATAAACATTTATCGATATTGATTTGATATTAATTTAATTCTACTAATCATTTCCGGTTGAATAAATATATGTACATGTTCTAATGATGTATATAGAGAGTGTCTATATACATGAGGTTAAAAATAGGATAGGAACCGTATTGGAAGCGTAGAATGGATCAAGGGGAACAAAAAAGTTTTATATCATTTTGAGATATTCGCTGTTTTCGAATTAAAAAAGGAAACGTCTCAGCGAATGTGCGGTGAGGCCGCACCGCGAGAATTCGTAGCACGGCCCATTGCTCCTCACTCGATAGCGGCGGTGGCAGTATTCTTTGTTCCCTTTGATCCATTCTATGTCCCCAATGCAGCTCCTATCCTATTTTTGAGACACCCTGTATTATATTTATATATGAATAGTTTATGCACAAAATGAAAAAACAGAAATTTGAAATCCTGCAATAAGACAAACGTTGTATTAATTTTTAAATATAATAGATGTATAAATATAATATTAAGTACTTTTTAAACCGAAAAATCATATTTTCCAGAATATATATAAAAATATATAATAATCATTTGCATCTGGAATTGCTATTAGCATTAATGATAAATATCAAATTAAGCAAAAGAGAAAAATTCTTACATTTGATAGAACACATTTTGACTTTCATCCAATAATTTTTGACCGGGATAACATAGGACTATCAATTGCAGTATTGTGCCTATAATTATTACAAAATATCTGAGTAGCTGCTCAAGTTTATCCAATTCGTATATCATCTATAATATATAAAATATAGTATATTATATTTTGTTTAACTTTTAATATTTATCAATAGGTAGTGTTAATTTTTTCTTTTTTACAAAAGTAAACAGTTTATAAATAATAATAATATCAGGTGTACAAGTATGAAATGACTATTTGAGAAACAGATAGTTTCTCACCAATGCAGTGTGAAGTACAAAGATTTAACATTATACACCATTTTATTGTACAACAAGTGTCAAACGCGCAAAGTGATTTGATTGAAAAGTATTTGCATAGTATTGTGTTGCTGTGATTAATATGACGAAATTTGTACCAAATAAGGAGCATTCGCGGAGCATTAATTTTTTGTTTTCATTTGAAGAAAACTGCTGCGGAATCACACCGATTACTTGGAGAAGCTTATAGTGAACATGTTTCATCGCAAAAAACGTGTAAATGATGGTTTCAGCATTTCAAAATTGGAGATTTCGATGTTGCAGACAAGGAACACGGAAAACCGCCCAAAAAGTACGAAGATGTGGAATTGCAAGCATTGCTGGATGAAGATGATTCACAAACACAAAAACAACTCGCAGAGCAATTGAGCGTTAGTCAACAAGCTGTTTCCAATCGTCTACGAGAGATGGGAAAGATTCAGAAAGTTTCGGCAGATGGGTGTCATATGAATTGAACGAGAGACAGATAGAGAGGCGCAAAAACACATGTGAAATTTTGCTCAAATAATACAGAAGAAAATCATTCTTGCATCGTATCATTACTGGGGATGAAAAGTGGATTTTTTTGAGAATCCCAAGCACAAAAAATCATGAGTAGACCCAGGCGCACCATCCACATCGATCGCAAAACCGAATCGCTTTGGCAGGAAGACGATGCTCTGTGTTTGGTGGGACAGAAGAGTATGGTCTATTATGAGCTATTGAAGCCTGGCAAAACGTTAATACCAAACGCTATCAACAACAATTGATCGATTTGAACTATTCGCTGCTTAAAAAACGACCAGAATACCGAAAGAGGCAACACAAAGTCATTTTTCTCCATGACAATGCTCCATCACATACGGCAAAACCACGGAACACGTTGCAAGCATTCAGCTGGGAAGTTCTACCCCATGCAGCTTACTCATCAGACTTGGCTCTTTCCGATTACCACTTGTTTGCATCGATGGGTCATGCACTTGCTGAGCAGCGCTTTGGTTCGTACGAAGATGTGAAAAAATAGCTCGATGAATGGTTCGCGGCAAAAGGGAAAGATTTTTACTGGCGTGGTATCCACAAATTGCCCGAAAGATGGAAAAAATGTGTAACTAGTAATGGAGCATACTTTGAATAAATTTCTTTTTATCATTCTTCCGAATTTAACGTGTTTTTTTTGGGAAAAAAATCGTCATTTCATACTTGTACACCTGATATACTGTAATGTTTACTAGAACTGGAGCGAGACTTATAATTGCACCACATGAAAGTAACGACGTTAATGCTATTATTCGGTACATTGAATTCAGTATACCAGCGAACCTGTAAAATAATATTAATATTTATTAAAATTTCATATAAATATTATGTATATACGATAATATTTATTATACAAAGTATGACAAAACTATTTTTTTTTTTAATTCTTTACTTTAAAGCAAGTTGATATTTCTTTAAACATATAATGTATTCATCATATATCAATTGCTCGCTTGCCGATTTGAACAGTGCGTTCATGCCGTTCATATAGCCGCCTTTGCTAGCTTTCATATTGATACTCGTTTGTGATATTATTTTTTCAAATTGTTGACTGTGAAATAAAAATTTTAAAATAAAATTCAGTAAAATTTTCTGTCTTTAAATGGACTTAAAAGAAAAGTTATTTATGTACGTACCTAATGATCGAAAATAAACTACAAGCATGAATAGTACGAGTAACATACATAGTCTCAGTACCAATCAAAATAGTTACACCCGTCACCACCACAATTATGTTATAGCATAACAGCAGTATGAAATATTTATCTTTATCTATTTTATATTCTATAGACAACACGAAAAATCGTGGTCGTGACTCATTACGAGGCAATATAACATCAAGTAATATTGGTTTAATTGGAGCCAATAGATATATTATTGTCATAATGTACAGTGTAACTGCATTTTCATAAAAAAATATTTTTGTATGTTTTATATATTTATTTTATATATTTATAAATTATATATGCAATATATAATATACACAAAATTATAAATAAATATATATTTATTAAAATAGGATAATGAAATGTCATATCACTTAATTACTGAACTATATTTGTGAAGTATCAGTTTTTTAACTAATATGAACAAATTCTATTAGGTATGACATTAAGAATCAGAATTGGACAAAAACGGACACATCAGTTTGTGAAATGACGAATAATAAATAGTTGATTTAAAATATTGAACATAAAGTGAAAATTATACAAAATAATTTTTTGTAAAAACAAAAGAGTGTAATAGAGACTTGAATATATTTCCATCTACATCCTGCAATTGAGCCATGTATCTGAATATTTGTATTAAAAAGTAGTCAATACAAAGAGCTTGTTCCTAAGAGGTTGTGAATCAAAACGACAGTCATATTAAATATTTTTCTGAATAACATACTTAATCGTGATTATAATGACGTGATTAATATGATATTTGTCACCAACAAGATTTTATTAATAAGAGTGTATGGGCACCCGAAATTATGAGTACCCGAGCTCGGATTCGAATCGGGAATTTTTTTCAGGATCCGAATGTTGTAATATTTAGGTATCCATAAATTTCGGATACCCGAATTTAAAACCGGGTATTTGAATTTAAAGTCGAGCAGTGATCATAGATCTAAAAACTTTTTAACGGCATAAATGTGATGCTTTTTCATGATTTTTCGGATTTTTCATTTAAACTATATAATTAATTAATTAAATTTAAGAGTTCACGAAAGAGAGAAACAGTACACACACACACACACACACACACACACACACACACACACACACACACACATATGGGGGGTCGGAAGATGGCGCTGAAAAAAAGACAGGGATTATATCTAGGAAGCGCGCGAGGAAAGAGGGCACAACAAAAAAAAAGAAGAAAAAGAATGAACAAGAAGGATTAGCATGTATTAACATTCAAGTATTCAATGTAATCTTTAAACTTAATGTTTTTGATTCAAATGAACAATATTTACTAGACATACTTAGACGCCTACATATACACATTGCAAAAATTATTTTACAATTGCTGTCAGTAATGGAAATCCCGTACAATTGCATTTCCATCAATCTATTATATCAGTATTTCGGGGAAGAATTCTTTCCGAAAAATAAATTTGCGTTTCTTCATTTAAACGAAAATTAAAAGATATTTGTTTTTCTTCTTCTACATCACCCATTTTATCATGAAAAAATTTTATTAATTTCGATTGTTTTATGTGAAACAAATTGAAATTTAAGAAATTATTTGATTAGTGATTTATTTAAAAGCAATATTGAAGGAATACCGTCGTTTCAATATTATGATTGACACAGTATGATTGACACAGCCTGGACATTACTATCTTGGTTTACATCCATTGTATTAATTTCATTTTGGATAGATTCAATCTTTTTCAGTTATTTATGGTTTCCCATCTTTTCTCTCCTGAAGATCTTTAAAGCGTGGATCTAATAATATCGCATGAATGAATATTTCGTTTTTTATAATTGGTTCAAAACATATTGTAAGCGAAGTATTATATTGCAAGTATAATATACTCATGCTATGTTCATTGTTTATAATTGGCAGTTAACCCGATTGATAAATCATGAAGAAGTATAATATTTAGAGAAGAAGTATGCCGTTTAAAAAGTTTCTACATCCATGATCACTGCTCGATCCGATTTTAAATTTGGGTACCTGAAATTTACGAGTACCCGAACATTACAAACATTCGAGTCCCCACCCGATCCCGAAAAAAATTCCCGACAATCCCCGAAATATCTGCACACCCCTAATTAATAGTACTTCATCGATGTATTTTTAAACAAAGACGTGCAAAAAGAATTATATTTATTAAGAGGCGAGAAAGGACTAGATTGGAATATTCAAAGATCACAAGCCTTTCATTAACTTTGTGCTAAACTTAACTCCATTTATTCATTAGAGACCATTTTCCAGGCTTCGATAATTAATTCTATATATTCTTCAGTTCAATATTAATTTTATTAACATAAATATCCATGTTATTTTTAAAGCAAATGATATTATATCTTGCATTTCAAAAATTTGTTTATCTCATTTCCGTTCAATTTCGATTTGTGGTGTCACAGAGAATTTCTAAGAAGTACAGTTTATTCGATCAGTTAAAAAAGCGATACCTCACAATTTTTCAACAAGATAATTAAATAATAAGATAGATTTTATCATTTAAATTTCTATAAAAAACTAGAAGGAAGTAATTAATTGTCGAAAAAAACAATTTTCTAGGATCATCTGAATGTCATCCTCATTTTTTAAATGGAATTATATATTATAGTGATCTTTTATATAATAATGATTCTTGTAATTATTCTTATTATTAATAATTTATGAGATATTTTACAGCCTATTCTGATACAGTTTCATTTTGAAATGAAACATAAAATATCTCAAAAACTATTATAATATAAATATATAATAATGTTTATTATTTATAATAATGGACACTTCGCCGATCAACTTAACCTTGACATATATTGTGACAATCATGACCCTGAATGACTTCCAACAGGTTTTTAATCATCTTGTTATTCGTTAAAAAGTTATAAATAAAAAAAGTTAAATTTACACTCCCCCTCTCATTTTGTGTTATAAAGTGCATAGAAGCAATATACATATGTCATTCATCTGTGAGGGAAGAGAAAAATAATCCAATCCATAAGTGTACGTTTTGTAACACAAAAGTACAACGCAAAATAAGGGCTACATTTCGAAAGCTATACAACAATTTGCAGTCAGACAATTAACTATGGTTTTAATTTAATTGAAAATAAATGCTGAAAAAAAGTGCATGTTTGTCATTGCATACTTTACTATTTTAATAATAATAAATAAATATCTCAAAAAAGATATAAGATATAAGAGTCAATGCGGGCACGCAAAGAGACTAAAGAGTTAATCTAAGAAGAATATTACATTATATATTCCTAAATGTTTCCAACAATTGTAACAAGATTTTCAAAATTCCCCATTTTTATTGCGATAAAACCGATTAGAATAGAATAATTTGTAAGATTTGTAAGACGAAAACAATATTGTATCAATTTAAAAGATAATAAAAAATTTTAAAGTAAAGTTTAGTATGAACGACGTACTGCGAAGCACTTCTTTCGCCGCGACATTTGCTACTTGAAAGATGATAGAAAGTGATTCGAAAGAACTACTTTAATTAAAATATTTGTACTGCTTTTTTATATTAATAGATATATTTTTTGAAAAAAAACCGAAAAAACTTATATTATATATACACCTAATTAAAAAATGACCATAAGATCATGAATCATAATTAATTTTTTCGAAAATAAATTTTATTACATTATTTATCCTCTTCCTTCAAATTATAATAAATAAATTAAAAGCCAACATTTTTTATTCTTTTTGTGATTTTCTACAAAATGAAGCAAAAACAAACAAATCTTCGAAAGACTTTCTTTCTTAGTTCATCAACCTTCCACACTTTCTAATGTAAAATATAAAATGAAAAATAAAAGAAAAAATTTTAATAATTTTATATAATTTTACATGTTTGTATATGATATATGTAACATCATATAACTATACATAAGGATATATAACTATAAATTTATATATAACTATTTGGAAAAAATGTATAATCGTATATATATA
>NW_017259255.1:691324-691586 GCF_001594045.1 Atta colombica | reverse complement strand
AAGATGCAGAATTGGAGGCATTACTTGAGCAAGACTCGTATCAAAATCAAGAAGAATTGGCATGATCATTGGGAGTGACTCAACAAGCCATTTCAAAATGCCTCAAAGCCATGGGAATGATTCAGAAGCAAGGAAATTGGGTGCCGTACGAATTGAAGCCGAGAGATGTTGAACGGCTGTTCACAAGCAAACGAACGCTGTTTGCTTGTGAACAGCTGCTTGAAAGGCAAAGACGGAAGGGATTTCTGCATCGCATTGTGAC
>NW_017259255.1:689013-689759 GCF_001594045.1 Atta colombica | reverse complement strand
ATATATATTAGACTGACAAAGAAAAAACTTTTTTTTAATCGGTCTCTTAGGTTAAATTTTTTTCATGCTAAAAGAACATCCCTAAATTTTTATAAAGAATATTAAGATTTAAAGATCGCTAATGAACGATTTTTATACAAAATTTCGATTTTCCTTAATACATGTTTGATTTGATGCAAAAATGGCTTAATCCGGATTTTAAATGTGCTACTATATGTTTTTTTATTGCTGAACATGATACAATAATTCATTCAGCTCTATGATATATGCCTTAAGAAATATAGCCCGATTAATGTGAAAAAATTCACCAAATTTACAGCCCGATTAATTTTCACATTAATGCATATATCTAAAGAGCTAAATGAATTATTGCACCATGTATAGCGATCAAACAAACATACAATATCACATTGAAAATTCGGATTAAGCTTTTTGCATCAAATCAAACATATTAAAGAAAATCGAAACTTTGATTTAAAAATCGTTCACTAGCGATCTCTAAATCTTAATGTTTTTTAATAAAAATTTAGGAATGTTTCTTTTGGCATGAAATGGAAACTTTTGTGCTGAACTTTTGGCTGATTAAAAAAAATTTTTTTTTTCTTGTCAGTCTAATGTATATGTATATGTATAAGTATCAGGTTGTTTCTCGCCCTAATGAAGCAGACAAGGTTCACCAAACGTTGGCATTTCAAGAATAGATCTGGACACGGAGAAAACTCGCAAAACGCATAATCTTTATACAG
>NW_017259255.1:686115-688913 GCF_001594045.1 Atta colombica | reverse complement strand
GCATGTATTACTTAAAATTTATAAATATGTAAATATGTTAAAAAGATTAAAATTAATATTTTCTTTGCAAAAATTCTATAATGTTGATTCTGTTGACAAAAGAAATCTTTTATGGAGTTATTTATTAGATCTATATTTTTTAACATATAGTATTAATTTATTTATATATCTTATATGTAGACACTCACTTGCATAAATTAATGTAAATTTTCGTGATAGAATAGAATAATTCTTAAGAATACGCATTTCAAATTCACCCGTAAATATATTCCAATGATTTTCCATAGCTTTGTATAAATATCGTATCTGAGCATAAATAAAGAATTTCATTAAAATGATTAAAAAGCGTAATGATTAATAAGCTTATTAAAGATGTCAGTAATGTTTTCCGCATACATACCTTGTCATGATTCAAAAATTCATTTGAAAGTTTAACGATGAATATGATAGAGCAAACAATGTAATAAAAGATTTCAAAAGCCCTTTGCATATTTCCCAACTGATCATGTAAAGTTAATATCTAAGCGTAAAATTAATTATTCTAAGTTATTAATATTATGTAATATATACAGACTGTTAAAAAAAAAGTCGGGATCCCGGATTTACTCGGGAGGATGACGTCTTTGAAAAAAATGTTTCAGACAAAAGTTGTAAAGTATAAAAAGATCTATTTACAGATCTTATTAGTTTGACCTTGGATGACGTCGCCAGGTCAAGTCAAGATTAATTTGATTTTTTTTTTTAATGAGATCCTATTTTCTTTATCCTATTTTTATTGCCAGAATCTAATAATACTAGTGTTCTAACAATTGGTGTCTTATTTTCATTTTTGCACAAAAAATTCATTTTTACATGAATGAAAAAAGAAGTATAACCTCCATCCTTGAAAATCCAGGACAAATATTAACCGTTTTAAACATCCTATATACAGGGTGTCCTGCAATTTTTTGCCAAACACTTTTATAGTAGATAGAGCAGATTAATTAAACTGAATCAAAAAGTTCTTTACCATTTTGTAATTTTCGTAATGATTAATGAAATATGGTATTTGAATAAAAAATTATTGAAGACCAATATTCGACAATTTTGGATGGTATTTGAATAAAAAAATTATTGAAGACCAATATTCGACAATTTTTAGTAATTATTGGGAGTACAAATAAGTTTTTTAATCAAAAATTAAGCATGTGTTGTGAAAGAACGGTACATAATGTTTTATTCAAAGTAATGGCCATCGCTAGCTACTACTTTTTCCCATCTTTCTGGGAGCATGTGGATACTGCGTCGGAAGAACGCTTCATCTTTTGAGGCTATCCAATCAAGTGCTTTGAGCAGCACTTCACATCATATGAAGATACAATTTTTGGTATCTTCATATGTGAAGTGCTGCTCAAACAGGTCATGCGTCATCGATCGGAACAAGTGGTAGTCAGAAGGAGCAATGTCTGGAGAATACGGCGGATGGGGTAGAACTTCCCATTTAAGTGTTTCTAAGTAGGTTTTGACTGGCGCTGCAACGTGTGGTCGAATATTATCATGCAGGAGAATAATTTTGTAATGCCTGGAGTAGTAGTGGGCGTGTTTTTCCTTGAGTGCTCGGCTCAATCTCATCAATTGTATTCGGTAGAGAGTATCCTAATAATGGTCTCGTTCGGTTTGAGCAACTCATAATACACGACACCAAGCTGATCCCACCAAATACACAACATGAGTTTTTTTCCATGAATATTCGGCTTGACTGTCGATGTTGAAGCATAATCTCCATGATTTCCTCTTCTTTGGGTTATCGTAGTGGATCCATTTTTCATCACCAGTGACTATATGATGCAAAAAACCCCTTCGTTTATGCCTGGCAAGCAGCATTTCATATGTGAAAGATCGGCGTTTCTCGGCTTCAATTCATATGGAACCCAATTCCTTTGCTTTTGAATCATTCCCAATGATTTCAAACGATATGAAATTGTTTGTTGAATCACTCCTAATGTAAGTGCAAGTTCTTTTTGCATTTGACACGAATCTTCATTCAATAATGCTTCCAATTCCGCGTCTTCGTACACTTTCGGCCTTCCGCTACGTTCTTTGTCTTCGATGTCAAATTCACTATTCTTAAACTTTTGAAACTACTCACGACAACTTCTCTCACTTAAGGCAGCATCACCATATGCTTCTACAAGCAATCTATGAGCCTCAGCTGCAGATTTCTTCAAATTAAAGAAGTAAATCAAAAATTTCCACAAATGACGCTTATTCGGCTTAAAACTCGACATTTTCGTACAAAAAAAATATATGATAAATATATATAAAAATATATGCTGATAATCACTAATATTTCAAGATTATGGTGTTGCCGGATGTCCAATCTTACGATATGTCGTTTTACATCAAACAATTTTAACTATAGTTTATTAGTGGCGCCGTCTTTTGCAAACGGCAGAAACTTATTTGTACTCCCAATAATATCTTGTTAACCATTGCGAAAAATTGTAAAACGGTAGAGGACTTTTTGACTCCGCTCTATTTATATAAGTTTAGTCCGCTCTATCTAAAAGTAGCGCTTAGCAAAAAATTTCGGGACATCCTGTGCGTGCGTGCGTGTGCGTGTGTGCGCGCGCGCGCGCGCGCGCGCGCGTGTGTGTGTGTTTGCGTGTGTGCGTGTGTGCGTGTGTGCGTGTGCGGGTACACATGTACGTATATTCATTATATATAAATTATGTATCATTTTATTATTTAATATATTTTTATATAATTTTTTATATAATTGTACACATATATTTATATATGATTATGTATGGACAATT
>NW_017259255.1:680620-686015 GCF_001594045.1 Atta colombica | reverse complement strand
TATATATGTCTATAAGATTATATATAATTATATAAACCTATTGAACTAATTTATTATTAGCATTATTTTTATTAGCATTATCTTTATTAGCATTCAGTATTCAAATTCAGTATTGAAATGTCACGAAGTACCCGTTACCACATTCACGTAAGTTAAGCAACGTTAAGTATGGATATGCTTTAGAATGGTAACTATTTGTATTAGCCATTATATAGTATATTTAGAAGGATAACTATTTGTATTAACCATGATAAATTTTTTTTTTAGTTTTTTTATCATAATTTTATTATCATTCGTCACGTGTGATATTAAGCAATAAAATTTATTTTAACAATAAAACTGGATTAATTATAGCTTTCAAGTATATATATAAGTATATATAACCTTTTCGGTATATATAATTATATATATTTATATCTAATTGCATCTATATGAGCACATTGTACATATTTATGTATGATACCTTATATATGTATATATGATTATACACACATGGGCTATTTTTTCCTGGGGGAATTCATGTAAACGAAAACGTATTGACGCATTATTACCTCAAAAGGAAACGAACTCATGTGAATTACAAGATATGAAATCGGTAATACTCTTCTTATGAATTTATTTTGTAATGGCCAAAGACCCAAGTATGATAATAATATTTTATTGACATTATACTCTCGTAGAACATGCACTAGCATGATATTGCTATTTGAGTGCTACGATACGAATGACACACGCATATGTGTCATCATTTTTTTCAAGACCAAGTTTCCAGTAGTATGAAATTGTAGGTTGTCAAAAATCGTTAGCATATGATCTAGCTATCATAGTGATATATAATAACTATGTATTTTAAAAACTGAACTGCCATTCTTCCATTCCCCATTCTTATATTTCAAAAAGCACTTGAGTTTTTCTGGTTGAACATTTACATATACAAAATAATAACATTGCATTATACTTTAACAGTGACATGCAAGTATTTATGAGAATGAGAATGAACATTTGGTCTTGTTATTTTATTCATTAGTTTATTTTATTCATTAGTTGTTACCGTCACAAATACTGATATAAAATTACGGAATGACATGAGAGTGATTGATTCAGTCGACGCGTTCTGAGTTCAATTCCAACCCTTATTCTCGTCTCATGTATGTACACCTCATAATATCTTGGTTTTATAAGAGATTGATTGGAGGATTAAAGAGATTATGAATAAAGGAATATAAAGTGAATGATAATGCATTTTTTGATAACCCATATTTTAATTATACGTTTTAGCATGAAATGTGTTATAGTAAATAAGTACAGTCTCATTTACGTATAGTAACAATAAGCATAAACGTGACAAAGTATATATATATATTGAATGGACAGGTAATAATTGAGAGAGAGAGAGAGTATATTATACGGAGAGAGAATAATAAAACTATAAAAAAAAGAAGTGTTCTGAGCGATATTTTTATGTGACTAATCTCTTTCTTTTCTTTTGCAATTTTTAGCACGAGTTGCGATCGTTAATAGACGCAGGTATAGTCGGTTTTAAGTGTTTCTTATGTCCGAGCGGAGTCGATGAATTTCCACATGTCTCTGTGGATGATGTAAAGAAAACTATTTTAGAATTATTACCTACAAAGACTGTGCTGGCGGTATCTATTGCATCACGTATTGCACTTACATTCTCGTTATTATAAATCTATTCGCGACGATTAATCGCAAATGTGTTTGCAGTTTCACGCAGAATTCGAGCGAGATGAGAAAATGAATTCAAAAAGTACATACGAGTATAACACATTTAAGTTTTTGCAGAATCAATTTTTTTATATTGCATATTTTTAGATGATCCAGAGTTGTATGATACTTTCTTGCATACTCGACCTGATATCATGGAACTTGATGCCGTAAAATTAATTTGTGATTGGTGCATGAAATATAAGTAAGTCAAAGAGAAAGAGAAATTTGCTTTTGATATTTTGGTGTTGTTCTGTGTAAAAATAATGTTTAAATAAAATTCTCAAGCTTTCGATGCCACATAGTGCATTTATCAAGCGCGGAATGTTTGACATTGATAAAGGATACCAAAACTCGTGGTGCACCTTTAACCGTGGAAACGTGCTATCACTATCTGGTATTAGCCGCGGAAGAGATTCCAGCAGGTTTAACTGAATTTAAATGTTGCCCGCCGATCAGGAAAAATAGTAATCGAGTAAATAAATATTATAGATATTAAGCTTTTTTGCTTGTATTTTTTTTCTTATCTAATTTCAATTATCATGTCTGTATCTTCCATGATCAGATGTTTCAAAACAATATTATTTGAAAAAATTTGTCATTATCTATCAATATATAACATGCAAAAATATTTTAATTGAATAAATTTTTAAGCTTTCACGAGTGATTTCTATATTTAATATCAGATTTAAACTTATTTGATAAAATTATTCGTGATAAGTCAATTTTATATAAATGTTTATAGGAACAATTGTGGCATGGTGTTAAAAACGGGACGTTAGATATGATTGTTTCGGATCATTCTCCCTGTGTGCCAGAATTAAAAACTTCCGGAAATTTTTTGACTGCTTGGGGTGGAATCTCTTCGTTGCAATTCGGTATACATTTATATAAAATTTATCAGAAAGTAGAAAGCATAAAATAAAAATATTATAGGATGGAAAAAGGGAGAGAGAAAGGGAAAAATAAATAATAATGTCTTCAAAAATACAAATAGGGTTATCATTAATATGGACAGCCGCGAGAATGAGAGGCATATCATTTTTTAATGTTTCGAAGCTGTTAAGTAGTCAACCTGCAAAATTGTGCGGTCTCGAAAACCGTAAAGGTGATTTATCAGTTGGAAAGGATGCGGATTTTGTTATTTGGGATCCAGAGGAATCTATTAAGGTCAGTTCTGTTGTATATACGTTATTTTAATTTAGAAAAATACATAGCATGCACTGCGCGAGTATCATCAAAAAATTATTATATTTTCGCAGATCGAGGCAAACGACATTTATCACAAGAACAAAGTAAGTAAATACATAAGTTATACTGATTAAAATAGGAACTAAAAATCTCACCAAGTCTCCAAAAATGTTTACTTTTACAGCTGACACCGTATCAAGGAAAGATTCTATTTGGAAAAGTAATCGCAACTGTCCTTAGGGGACGATTTGTTTTTAAGGAGGGAAAGATTTGTGATAAACCTTTAGGGAAATTACTGTTAAGTGCAAATATTTTGCAAACGATAGAAACTCAGTAAACTTCATTTCGCTCACAAATCTTTATGGATTTTTTCGTTTTTACTTTTAATTAAAGTTTTAATCCATCAAGACTATGGCAAAATTAGTAAAAATTAGTAAAAGAACAACTAGAAATAGGATGGAAATATGAAAAGCATTTCTGATGCATAAAAAATACATTATAAAAATCAATTTTGCAACTAATTCGTATAAACAAATTATTAAATATTAACAGTAGAGGGAAATTAATTATGTCGATCTATAACGATTTATACAATTGGTTTTGCAATTTTTCCAAAGATAAAAATTTTTTATCATTTTTGCACCTAGCGAATCCTCATTTTTAATCTGTTTT
Organism: Atta colombica; assembly: GCF_001594045.1. Lineage (NCBI taxonomy): Eukaryota > Metazoa > Arthropoda > Insecta > Hymenoptera > Formicidae > Atta > Atta colombica. The sequence continues at coordinate 682,424 of NW_017259255.1, read as the reverse complement.
TTGCCTGTTTCTTGCACTCGCAATGAAGGTACAATAACGAGTATATACGAGTATGCATATGAATATTTTTAAGGAAATTGCCCATTTCTAACACTCGTTTTTCCGTTGATGAATGATAAACGTATACGAGAATATAATCATGAATATTTTTTAATGAATTGTTTTCAATACTTGTTTTTCCGCTATGAGTATTTTTGAATGGATTGTTCGTTTTCAATACTCGTTTTTCAACTGAAGAGTAAGAACAACATAATATGTTCTTTTTTTACTAATATATTTATTTATCATTTATTAATTTATTGGTGAAAAAAGGGGCAGGAAAGCTGAAAATCGGCTGAAATGTGCAACTAAATCCCAATCTCTGATTTAAAATATATATTTCTTGAATTTTATATATATGTACATAACAATACACGTGCGTGCGTGTGTGTGTGTGTGTGTGTGTGTGTGTGTGTGCGCGCGCGCGCATACGCGTGTGTGCGCGCGCACACACATACATATAAAAGTGAAATTCTTCGGCCAATACAGGTAACAGCAAATCTTGTCGAATATTGGTCAATAGGACACCGATACACAGCAGGTCGCACGATGTTCTTCGAGAATGTGCAGAATGTGAGAGTGAAATGGCTCGAAAAATTTGCGTCGATCGTTACAATTTTTAACGCTAACTGTTTCTCAACATTTACTCTAATCATAAATAGTAGAACTTTTTATGACATGAAACATTAATAAAAAATTATTATAAATATATATAACATATTTTCGAAAGGATATACCGAGATACAAGTATTTAAAACGTAAACATAAAAATACTTCTACATCGCTTTTATCTGACATTTGCATATGAATGAAAATATTGATAAAAATATACGTGAAAATATCTATGATTATGAATATATTTTCTTTACGTTATTTTTGTTTTTTCCCTTTTAATTTTTTTCTTTTGTTATGTAATTTTTATAATTTTAAAGACTTTTTTTCATTCATGAAATACACGCAATATATAACGAGCATTCATACAGTTTGAAGCATACTGAATGGTAAATCTTCCTTGAGGAGGAGTGGCATTCTCACCGCTCTTTAGCCACCACACATCTGCGGTATAAAAGCAACCTACGTTGCAGCGCGCTTAGTTTCATTTCGGAGTAGCCAATTGTGAAACGTATTTTCAACGTGAGTATAATCTACGTAGTAAAGAATCTACCTTATACAAGAAAAAGTGAATTTTATTTTCGATCAAATTTGTGTATTATACGTACTTTGTTACTCAATTACAATTTGCAATCTCAATTGTCTTTTTAAACATTTTGTGCTTAAAGTGCGAAATATAATATACACATGTTTCAGAGAGAAGAAAGAAGATAAATGTAGAAAATTTTAACGTGTCGCATCTTATCATTTAATATTTACACGTTTGTTCAAATTATCAATCAGAAATATTAGTTTCACAATATATATTAGTATTACGTAATACACACTACATGCGAAAATTTCTATATTTCTAAAAATAATATTTCCATCATACATACACACACACACACACACACACACACACGCACACACACACACACACACACACACACAGTTTCGTCATTATATCGACAACTTTTTATTTTACGCAATAAAAACTTCTCCATAAATGTTGCTCCAATTTCACGACCTCGATCATTAAGGAGAGATCGGACCAATGCTCTTTGGACATATACCATTGCACACGAAACTCTCGCCAATAACTGAGCATCTCATTCCTCTGTATTTTACACAATGGCTATATTTTATTTTGATGTAACATTTAAATTGCTTC
>NW_017259255.1:677972-680520 GCF_001594045.1 Atta colombica | reverse complement strand
ATATATATATATGTATATAATATTTGAGTGATTCGAAATTCACGAATTCGGAGTACAGGACATGATACTTTATGCTAAAATAAACAATTTTTTCCTGGCAAAATTGTGTCCGATAAATAATTTTTGCGCTTATTTGTTAACTTCAACCTGCTCTCCTGCAAAAACTACTTATCGGACGCAATTTTGCCAAAGGAAAAAATTGTTTTCTGTGCTAAAACGAACAACTTTTTCCTGTAGTAAAATTCAATAAATAATTTTTGCATTTTCTCGGTATAACTTGAACCTGCTCTCCTGAAAAAACTACTTATTATACACAATTTTGCAAAAGGAAAAAGTTGTTTCTTTTAGCATATCATGTCCCATATTTCAAATTCATGAATTTCGGATCATCCTGTATATATATTTTATTTGGAGTCTTCATCTTTTGTGAGCACACCTACATATATTTTCGAAATCTTTGTGAATTTTATATTCTCGAATCGCGCGCGCGTGATTTCAATAATCTTGTCCCTAATTTGTCTCCAGATGAAATTTCACACTATAGTCCTGACCACATTGCTTTTGGTGACCATGATTGCCGCGTATCCACAGAAAGATGGGCAAATCTTCAGCAATGAGGCGATCCGGCAAGCTCAGAATACTTATCTTATCCCGAAGGATGCGACTATACAAAAAGTTCAAGAGGGTATTGAATTGGCCGCTTACGAATCAATCCCCGGGGATCAGAGGATCAATCTTTTCGAGATCTTGGGCGATCATGTGCCACCCGAAGTGGTGAACAATCTTCAGACCCAAATCGATCAAATAGGTCGACATTAAATTCTTCCCTCTCGCATAATTGTCATTATCGTCATCGTCATGTCAAAAATAATCATATTTTAAGTGCCTTTGTAGAAAAGTATTTGTAAATAAGTGATTCTCTTGTATCTTGCTTTTGTATTACAAAAATTTTTTTAAGTCTTGTAGAAAGTTTTCACTTTTCGTAAATACATTGTATGAAAAATATTTATGTATCATTTTCTGCCTGAGATTACGTTTATGTATTCATTTACAAATAGATTATTATCGACATTGCACGTGTAAAAAATATCACAGTGTACTTTATAACAAAATATTTTGTACTTGTCTTTCATAATTTCGTTGGTTTTTCGATAGCTTCATAGATTACTTAACATTGAAATAAGTAGATAGTTTCCTCAAAATGCGCAGTTTGCAGATCGTGAAATTAATCATGTATTCTCAAGGATCTCTTAGTCTGAATTATGTATGCTGCTAGCGATATATCATAGAGAAAGTTGCAGAACTACTCATCGAAGAAGCATACTTTCACTTCTATTTATCATGTTACTGAACGTGACTTTTCTGTTCTGTGGTTTATTACATGACACAGCTAAATCGAAAATTTCAACATAATCAAAACACGATAAGGTTATGAGATGTTTTCCGTTTTCTGCTCTGCTAATTTTATTGTCTCATTATTATAATACATATCTATATTGAGAACGGAAGGTCTCGATTCATACTTTTTGTGGAACTTTCACTTTCTTTTATATATACAGCTGTGCATACGTAAATGAGATAGATTTATCAGACAAATCATTATATAACAATAATACACTTTCATCTTATGCTACCGGTTACAAAAGCTTAATAAAAAATAGTTACTGTAGTTAATGTTTCTTATTTCATTTCTTTTTCTCAAATTTCTAAACTAATTTCTCGCAAATACATTGTACTCAGATCATATATTTTTCTAGAAATCTATAATACCATCATATAATAATAATGAATTTCTTTCACGAGTAAGTAGGGCGTTTTAATAAAAACAAATATTTTCATGTATCAACATTACATACATTTTGGAATATAAAAATCACAAATGACATTTGTACATTAATGTTAAATAACTTAAGAACAGTTTTATTATGTTAAGATACAAATCTGAGAACTATGTAAATGAGTTTTCGGCAATTTTCGATTCATTTCAGTGATTAAATTATTTTCTTCATTAAGAATTTCGAATTATTAGTCTTTTTTCAGTGTATACGAAACGCATGAACTCGATGAGAAGAATTACAAATGCATTTCTACCTTTCTGAGTAACCAAAGCATATAAAAAGTCATATAAGACATATTTTCTTAAATAATATTAAGTATTGTAATTATTAATCTAATGATTTAAAAAATATTTTGAAGTATGCAAATTTCAAATTTTAGTAAGCACGAAGAAAAATTCAAGATCCAATGATACTATGTGAAATAATACTATGTGTGAATCGCACTTATCATTAGTACATTATCTTGCATTTCAATTGTTATTTTTTTCTATAATACTTAAACTCCACCCAAAATATTTATATCAATGCTGTTATATGTTATGTTTCTTATCAATATAGGTGTATTGATAAAAAATAGATGTATTGTAAATTTGAGTATCTTTCACACGTTCAAAAATATCACGATGAAATAACTTTCTAATGCAATGTTTTTTGACAAAGACATTCCAAATTTATCTCATTGATTCACGTGTCTTTATATCTTATGTCAC
>NW_017259255.1:669007-677872 GCF_001594045.1 Atta colombica | reverse complement strand
TATATATATATATATAAATTGCAATTCTTATATTATCAAATAAAAAAATCTAAATTGTGGAATGAGATATATTTAATCTTAAAAACTACTTAATGTTAAAAACGCAAGAATTACAAAAAAGAAAAGTTGTATATTCTCCTTGATATTTTGTTGAAGAAATATAATAAAATTGAAATATAAATACGCATATTTTGACTTACATATTTTGACTTCACAAAAAAATCTTAATTATTATACACATTTGAAACCGCAAATAGATATATGATTACAGAGAATATTGATATAAATTTTCTGTAAGTTGTGCAGCTGTATTGCTGTAGTGTGAAGTGAAAATTTTATGTACTACAACAAAAATGTGTACAAAAATAAAATATTCCAACAGCTCAAAATAATCATTAAAAATATAATGCAATTCGTTAATGCTAATTCGTTTCTATTCTGTTTAATGCAAGAAAATGTACTATTCATACATCGTTATAGCTTAAGAAAGTTTTATTTGGAATCACCATATTATTTGCTGTAATTTTCTATGTGCAAATCTTCCCTCCGTATTTACTTCCTGTAAAAATTTAATAATTAAACATATAACTATGTATTTAAAATCAAGTGAGTTATGAACACTTATCACCATTTATATTAAATATTACTTACTTAGATCTTTTAGACCCTTTGTCGCTTCTTTCTGAGCTCTTATCATGAGGACGTTTCCTACTGCTGGACGAAGAATGCGATGACTTACTTTTATCATGCTTATCGTGTTTATCACTCTTTTTGGGACTAAACAAACAAATTTCAATTATAACATCATCAAAAATATAAAACTTGTCGGTAATCACCTGTGTTTGGATGATTTGGAAGGAGACCCTTTCTTGTGTGAGCCCCCACTCCGTGATCGATCCGTTCTTTAATTATCAAGAAAAGGAATTTTCTTTACATAAGAATATCTACTATTTGTAAACTATAAAGGATCATATTTACCTATGTTTGTCCGATGATCGTTTATCCTTACTGGGTGAACTTTTACTCTTTGAATTCGTGGAACTCTTGTGCTTATGTCTAATATGAAACAAAGAATATCTAAAGTTAATATTTAACAAGAACATTGAAATATATCCAATATATCTATGTATACAATACCTATCTTTTGAAGGTGACGGGGATTGTCTTCGGTTTGCTTTCTTCTTTTTACTAGAACTATAATCATCACGATAACGATCTTCGCCTCTTTCTTTGTCCTCTTCGGCTGCTTCTCTTTCCAAATCTGACCAATCTTTTCCTGATTCTTCAGAGCTGCCTAATTCTTCTTCTGAAAAAGATAAAAAAACATTTTAATGGGAAAAATTAAATAAATTAGAGAGAGAAAGAGAGAGAGAGAGAGAGAGAGAGAGAGAGAGAGAGAGAGAGAGAGAATACAAAAAGCAAAGATTTAAAAATATAATACAATAATTTTGGATAAAGTACCTTCACTATCAGTATCTTCAGAAGCTTCAGAATATTCAGAATCATCATCAGATTCTTCCTCACTCTCCATATCGGATGGCTGTAAATAAATTAAATAAAATATATGTATCACTTTTACATACTTAGAAAAGTTTCTTGTTTGTCTAAATCTCGAATCTCGAACCTCATATGCATCATCTTCTTCTTCTTCTTCATCTTCGACTTCTTCATTTTCAACATCACTTTCTGGATCCAAGAATGTCCATCCTCCGCTATCAAAGAATCCTTCAGGATCATCTGTTATAGTTTTCATGATTTTCGTCCAATTCAAAGACTGGACACCCTCTGAATATCGAATATCGCACGAACTAAACAAGAAATTATAAAATTAATAATTATATAAATTTTATTGTACTATAAAAAACAATAAAGTTGATAAGACTGTCAATGTTACATTAAATAATAATGTCACTTACTTTAACCATTCCTTGACATGATCCAACATATTCATAGGAACAGCATTTACCATCGCTACCTTTCGATGATAATCTTTGAAAACAAAAATCATGTCGAAGTTCTTTAGATGAAATTGTACTCTTTCAAAGTGAACCAATTCAACATCTTCCAAGGTAATAACAAATGGAGGCTAAATCCAATATATTATTAATGTAATATTCTTTTTGCCTTAAAATATTAATTTTGTTTCATCGCAGTGTATTACCCATTCTGTGAAATTAACCAAACATCCACTAGTTGGTTGAAGTAAGACAGTACTCCTGTATGGTGCACCAGGAAATCCCAAGTCCCGAAATGGTGTATCAAATTCTATCTCTTGTTTTGTCATTCCTTCAACCTTTATATGACAGAGACACATATTATTACACAATAGAAATAAATGTAAAATCAATAAGCATAATTTAATAAAATCAAATTTATACACACTTTTTCGCAGAAGCTTTTAAAAGCAGTTTTTAATTTATGTCTAAGTTCTCGTTCCGATTGTTCAGCTGCAAGATCATCACGATCATGCATATGCTGATGTTTACCTAAATCTGTAGTAATTTCTCCAACTTCAGTATAAAACTGCACGTCTACATGTTTCTTTTTACCAAACATAATAGCATGCTAAAAAAAATACAAATATTTATAAATATATACATATTGATGTACATAAGTAACAACATTCATTCATTAAAAATTAATATTATTTTTACATATTAAAAAAATATTTGTTTAAAATAAAATATGATACATACTTTTAAATGGAAATGCAGCAGTATAATCATTTCACCATCGCACGGTTGGAAGAAAGCGTTTTTAATGTTATTATAAAGAATGTCTACTTTATCACCGCGTACGGAAGTATAGCGAAATCCATTTGTGTGCGCTTCTAAACCACCAGTCATTCTTTTTGTAACAATATTTGGTCGAATATATAAATCTTTCAATTTTGGATTGCCTTTATTTTGTGATAATATTAAAGTATCTTGTTTTACAAGATCTTCTTTTTCTCTCTCTTCTGCTTCTCTATTTTTGAACTTCTTTTGCACTTCTTTAATTAATCTAAAGGCTGTATTCAAATTTGACGATGGTGCAGAGATCTCACCGGGCTCTTTGGTATTTGTGCTTCGATATGTTACTTCCTTAACAAACGTTGCATCAGGCTGAGGGTAAGATCCACCTTCATTTCGTCCCATAGTTGCACCAGGGTGAAAGAAGTTTATTCTAAGATACGTATAATCTCCTTCTACTGACTGTGAAATGTTCTTAATTGTTGATATGTGGAAAGGTACTGGAATACCAGCAATAGGTAAAATCACAGTTTCATACTTCTTATCCACATATAACTTCAATTCTTTGACTTCCGGCTCGCGTGGCATATGACTCAAGCTTTTATAAGATACTGTTGATTTACGTATCTTTTCTTGTTCCTTACCACCAGACTGCTGGGCCAATCGAGCTTTAGCAATTTCATTCAACTGTTGAGCTAATTCTTTTTGATGTTGCTTTCTCTTCTCTTCTGAACTATGCTCCGTTCTCAATTTAGATTCTATTACAGCAGTTCTTTTTCCACGTCCTAGAATCTCTGGCTTTGGCTCATTTTCTTTTCCACTTCCCTCTTCTTCTTCATCTTCATCATCTTTCACATATATACCTATGTTTTTCACTTTCTTCTTCGATGGTGTTAAATTAGAAGCGGGTTGTCCTTCATTCACTATAACCGTATCGCCTATGAAAAGGGCGTACGTTTTACCTTCTTTGTCAGTTGCGTCTGGATTAGTAAGATTTGAGAGACCAACGTTAACATTAAATACCATGCCCTTCTTAGCTATTGCATGAATTTTCGGACCCAATAGCAAAGAACTTTCTTTGAATTCAATACCCATAGCAAATCCAAAATTCTTGGTTAAATGATTTAACATTTCTGGTTTCTCATCTTTTACAAATTTGATACCAGCCTCATATACTTCACTTATTTTTGTTCCTGCAACTAACTTTTTTAAGATCTCTTCTTCCAGTTGTAACAAAAAATTATAATTATCCTATAACAAAATGTATTATAAATTAAATTGAAATCTGATTTCAGTGATACGAATACGTATTATTTTTTTCTACATACCTCAATTGTATTTGTGGGATTGACTAACAGAGTTCTTACTATGTTTGAACAATAATTTTTGTAACGTGCCCCCAATGAGCAAACAATAACACCAAAATGGAGAGTAGTATTTTTATCGCTAACAGCGCTAAATTTAAGTGAATAATTTCCACCGCTTTGTATAATTGCAGGGTAACACATATCTACCTGAGTAATATCTACTCCAGTTACATACTTTTTATTTGTGATAGCTGTGTCTACACTTTCTGCTAGCTTTGAATGTTTAACTTTCTGAAAAAAAGATACAATCGTAATGTTTTTATATTTTATTTTTCTTTCCACACTTAGCTAAAATTTCATATAGAATTAAAAAAATATACCTTGTCAGAATCTATGATTTCCATTATCTGATCTTTAAGATACTTGGTGAAGACATCCACTGATATCAGACAGGCTTTCTTTATAGTAATTATCTCACTATCTTCTTTTGGACACATAACATAAGCAGCTGCAGCACTTATGTCAATCTATATGAATTATACAAATATTAAGAAATACTTTTTCAACTTGTACATGTACAAGTACATGTACTCGAGTAGACAAATCTTTTTGTGATTTGTGCTTACTTACAGTATCAAAAGATTCGTTCTTTAAAGTAGCTCTCCATGCATCCATAAAAGCACCTGGGTAATTTTCTTTAGAAAATACTCCCAAATTTTTACCATTTTTACTTTGCTTCATCACTTCAATGAGTTTTGCAAAATTTGCTTTATCTTCATCGCTCTATAAAAAGATATTCAAATATTGCTCAACAATTCTATACATATTTAATAATAAAATTATTCTTATACTAATTATGCAATATACATACTCTGTCTCTAACAAACAATTTCACAGGTGGTACTCCTGTATCTTCATTTTGATTTTCTACTTTTCTTAAAAATTCAATCTTCTTTTTACTGGCCAAGAAATTGATAGATTCTTCAGTCAATATCATTATAGTATCCGTGAGTTCGTAACTGAACAGCCATGTCTAAAACAAAGTATCTATACATAGAAACTTTCAATTTAGTTCTTAATAAAAAAAAATGTTATCTTATATTAAGCATTTACACAATAAATTAATTTTCATTGATATGTATCTTTAATAAACACAATATAATGAAACAAAATAAATGTAATACATAGAAAGTTAATTCTCAAAAATACAATATATTTTATATAATTTTTTAAAAATAAATAATCTAAGGTTATATCTAAGTTATATAATAAGAGTACAAAAGGTACTATAAAAATAAAATTTTTCAGCTTATCTAATATGTATTATTTTTTTAGCAAATCTTTTGTTCACTATGCTATCTCTTTGATAGCATAATGAAATTACTCCAATATCTCATTGGCCAAACTGTTCTAATGTCACTTGCTATTTCTTTCTTTCTTTATCGAAGAACTCAAAGCAATTTCTATTTCGTATATAGAACTGAAGAAAAATTGATACATATCCCATCTTTTGGTATGATACTTGTAACACAAGCGGAGTCCTCAAGAAAATTTTCTAATTCTAAAACATACCTGCAATGCTATGGATTTGCTGTAAACAATATCTTCATCAGTGCCAACGGCAGAAACAAGACAATCCATTTTACTAAAACTATCATCGGTGCCGACCTCTCCATCCTATAAAAAACAAAAGATTGTATAATAATACGCAACAGTTTTTGCTCACCGGCATCAAGAAGCATGTAATTTCCTTCACGCTTACCTTCCACGCGGCATACAGGCGCTTCATGCGCCGAAAAAACATATCTTTGTCGAGAGACACGTTTGCCATGATTTGGCGTTTGGATTTTTACTCACGTAGCTGGAATTCTTCTTTTAACACGAAATTATAATCAACGCTTGCGTCGTAAACGAGCGAGGGAACAAAACATTCAGAAAACGCGTAGATACTCTTGACGTTATCACATCTTCCGTTTCGGTTCCTTGTGATTTGCGCCAATTTACGCGCCGGTACGCAGACCGACTTTTATTTCGCGAATTCAACCGATGGAGTAACGAAGATCGACCGTAAGTTCATGCGACTATAAGCGCGGAGATGGCGGGATTTATAACCAAACATGCAACATGCGACGCTGTGATGCCGCGAATCATGACGCTTCGTTCATGGAACTCATCCCGCGCAGATCCATCGTGAAAGCGAAGCGTTGATTGGCTAGAGCAGAGAGAAATCCATAGTCTGTTCTACTTACTTACACTTTTTACACTTTTTATCCACCAACTTGCATAAAGAAAATTATCCAATCACATTATATGCAACTTTGTAAGAGAAATGCGATTGGAAATTTTCTTTATGCATATTTTCTATATGTTTATGCGACTATGCAAGTTTGTGTGGATATATCATTATGGATTATGGCCCGTTTATCAATAAAAGCGCGCTTTTATCTCCAAAATTTTATAGTATGCGTAATATAAATTATAGCATGTTAAGCCAATCGCAAATTTGTTGCGACAGCCAATCTAAAGCTTGCCTTTTAAAATCAACGCTTCATATTGGCAACAAACTTGCGATCGGTTTGCAACTAATATAGAATCGGCGTTATATTATACAAGAATCTATGTTCCCCGCTTTAAGGCCGCAGCACAGACTCATACATAATGCATAACACATAGGGCATAAGAGAATCAACCAATCAAAGCTCTTCTTTTCCATTAACTGGAAGGAAAGGAAGGATTCTGATTGGCCTTTAGGCCACTAGGTTTGTTCGCGTCGCATGCTCCAACATGCTCCTATTATAGCTCCTACTCACTCCAATACTCTCATTAGAGTGAGTAAGAACTAGAGTGGCAGAAACATGTTGGAGCATACGACGCGAAAAAAACTTCGGTGTCACCTGTGTTGGAAAACAATCGCTATCACTCATTCTACCTAAGGAACCGAGTGATTTTTCTATCCTCCCGGGAAGATAGAGTAGGAATCTAAACGCTCTACCTAAGCGCCCAATAAAGACACTTGAAAGGAATCTAAACGCTTTCTGAGTGCACTCAGATGGAGAATTTGAATGCAGTCCAGACTCTGTTTTTCTAGGGACTCTGAACTAGACAAAAGAATCAATAATCGTGAATGTCAAGGAAAAGTTGAAAATCTCGTGAGACCAATCTTGAGGGCTGTATTTGTGTCCCGTTTCGTCTCGTTTCGGGTATTGCATCACCTCAGTTATATTCTTGAAAAGCGTGATCGGCTTCGACTGTGCATTTACATTTCTCAATTCATACTTCATAGTTCCTTCGTTTGGATGTGTATCCATGCGACACAGAAGCGTCGTGGTCACACATTGCAGGCGTCCACCCGTATTCAGAACACGCTTACAATGATGTAGCGTGCTAACATGCTATAATTTACACTACACATACTTTAGAATTTAAAGATAAAATCGTTCTGAATACGGACTCCAGTATTTAAAGAGGCGATTTGCTATTTTGATTTTGATTGGATCTTTTTAGATTTGTCGCGTCGCAAGCTCAACATACTCCTACCACAGCTCCTACTCACTTTATTAAGTGCGTTGGAATGAGTAAGAGCTATGGTAGAAGCATATTACAACATATTAGAGCATGCGACACGAACAAACCTTTTGTCTACCCGGTTTGAGGCCGGTTGCATTTTTATTACATGAATTATTCAATTTCGAAGACCCATCAGTGATCCAGTAATCTATGAGGCTAATAAAACAAGAAATTGAAGGCGTACAAATCCTATCAGCTGAGAGTAATTCTTAAAGAAATATATGCGCTTGTAAGTAATTAATCAAAATAAGAGGAACAGTTTTTTTTAAGAATGAACTTTTCAAAAGGTGCAAAAGCTTAGTCAGCAAGAGGTTGTTCCCATGGAGCATTTGTTCAGAATGACGAGAACTATACATATATTAGGCACGAATTTGACCAGAAAGTTAATTTAAAATAATAAAGGTTAAATTATTAGGCTCAATTGAATAAAAACAATATAGTAAAAAGTAAAAAAAGCTAAGAGTCACCGCTATTTCTTAATTGCTAATATTTAATGTTTTAAATTATAACATTTAATAAACGTTTCATCCTTACATTAAGATCTTTTCAATGTTAATAATATACAAATAATTTCTACCTTATATACTAAATCTAAACATCTATCTTACATAATATATCAATTAAAATGCTTTAATTAAAAATTCACTTCTTCTGAGCGTATGATGACAATAATTTTCAAGTTTTGTTCTTGTATATTGATTGCTCAGTAATTTTTTACTCGCTATCCTTGTGATCTTATTCTCGCCTTAATGTTTAGTAAATCGACCTATTTATTTAAAAAATTCAGTGTAACTTATTAAAAGATAATATATATAAAAGATATTTAAATGCCTGATCTGCTTCTTGTTTGTGTTCGTATGTCCATTATAATTGATTCGCATATCGCAATGATAATGCAACGGTGTTACAAATTCGTCAATTGAAAGAATTGATTTTACATATTCAAATACTGGTGACATAGCAAGTGACAAAATATGAAATAAGAAGTGATGGAATAGTTAAACATTGTGACGTTTATTAAATATTTACGAGAGACATTAAACATTAGCAATTAAGAACTAGCGGTGGCTCTTAGCTCTTTTTATACCTCTTACTATTAATTTCTATAAAGTTTGTACGAGATCCTTTCTTCAAATTTAATAAAAAAAGTTTGTCTCACAGTTATGCTTTTTTTTATTGTATATATGTATTTAAATGAGTGAATAATTTTATAATTTAATATATTTAAATCAGAATAATAAAATAATATAAATTATGAT
>NW_017259255.1:663094-668931 GCF_001594045.1 Atta colombica | reverse complement strand
AAAAAATTTTTTCTATATATATTTTATTATTTAAAAAGTAAATATTTAAAATTATTAGTGATTAAAAGAGATATTTGATAGATAAGTGATTATATGTATTTGATAGACAAAAATAAATTTTTTTAGATTCATGATGCATTTAAGTCATTATTAACATCAAAAATTAAGAATTTTATAGAAGTATTGAAAAAAAATAAAAGAAAATGGCTCGACAGCGGTGACTATTCTGTATACACCGGACAAGCAGGAATTGCATGTACATTATATCATTATGGAAAATATTATAATGATTCTGAGAATACTAATGTAATTATAAAATTTCAACATGCTTTTAATTTAAAATTAGATGTCATATTGATATGATAATTTTATAGATGGCAGCAGAAATATTACAAAGATGTGCTACAGAATTTAAAAGCCGACGTGAAGTCACATTTCTGACTGGAATTGTAGGTCCATTAGCATTAACAGCAGTTATGCTACATTCACAACAAAAGAGAGAACAAGCAGAACAATTAATTCTTAAGTAAGAACTTAATAATAGTAATTAAATTGCAAATGTGTTTTTGCAAAATGCAAAATCATAAATTTTTATTCTTTTAATATTTCTATACTAAAAAATTTTAGGTAAACTTTTACATTAGGGGATACTTCTTCGATAACCTTGACCTTGACATATGTTATGAAAGTGAAGGTACTGATCAACTTCCTTATAAATAATAAATTAATAAAACAGTCATTTTTTATAGTTTCTAAGATATTTAGAGTATAATTGGTAAATATCTTGTTTAGGGAGCCTCTTCCTCATGATCTTGACCTTGACATATGTTGTCAAGGTTATGAGCCTGAGTAATCTCCAACAGGTTTTAATCGTTATTTGTTAAAAAATTATTAAGAAGAAAAATTAAAAAAAATAACAGCTCTTTTCTATTGTATTATAAGAATAAAAATTCTTTGTTTTAAAATAGATTTCCTATTTTAAAAACAAAAATTCTTTGAAAATTTATTTTTTTATATTATTATATTATTAATTTACATTATTTTCTTATATAATTTTTGTTTTTATATAGTAACACATAGGGGCACATGCTTTGCATGGAAAGTCGTGCGTCTCGCAGCAGGGTGAGAATCGCTTCTAATACTTAATAAGGCCAATAATAGTACCAAAATACTGCTTTGAAATAACTCTGATTCTATATGTAATAAATGACATAAATTTGGCTGAAAAATACGTGCACATATTTATATCCACGCATCAAGTACACTTACAGACATGATTTTTATCTCATTTTAATTGTAAGAATCTATGTTTTTCCCAATATATACATTTTTTTTTATAACATCAATTTGTTTAACCAAAACAATTTTTAATTATGTAAGCGAGTTTCTTCCTGTAAAAAATACGCTGTAGCGTCTCTTTCATGACATGGTATTTATATTCCCTTCGTAATGTACTACAAAAATTACAAAGACATTACTGCGTCTCCTGATATGTATGTATATTATCCATTATATACAAGGTGTCATATATAGAAAAAATAATGAAATTTTGAAAATGAGTTTTATGTAAATATATCTCGAAAAACTATAAGAAACTGCCGATTAATTTATAAGGAAAAGTTGATCAGTACCTTTATAATATATGTTATAAAGATCAAAATCAAGGTTATCAAAAAGATAACCCCTAATATAAAGGTTTATTAAAATTCACACACATTTTATATATATTTAAATTATTTGTAAATACATTTCGATTACTACCTATATAAATACTGGGTCAATCTTCATAGTCCGTTCTTATTATAATACATTTTTATACCAACATTCATAATCAATTTCTTATATTCAAGACTGTTTTAAGTTCTATCTTGAGGTGTCATGAACCAATCAGAGGGCTGCATTAGCATCTTAAAATGTTATTTAAGATGGTTTTGAAATAAGAACTAACTATGAATATTGACCTAAGTAATGTTTTCAGATGCTAATACGGTTCAGTGATTAGTTCGTGACATCTTAAGGCTGCATTTAAGACTCATTTTATAAATTATTAAATTTAAATTGAATTTAAATTTTTATTTTTACAAAGAATTGAATATTGAATTTTAATTATTGTTGCTTTAATATTGAATAATAAACATATATTATAATATGCATTTTAATTATAAAATAATTCTAATCATTGACAATAATGAAAACAGTAAATATTAATATCAATTTGAAAATAATTTTATTATTTTTACTAGATTATATTATATTTTATTAATTTTTTTTATCTTTAAAAATGCTTTTTTATTTAAGAAATAAAATTAAAATTTATACATGTATTTATTTTGATAAATAATTACTTTATAGAAATACTGTTATACAAGTAAATAAAAACTGATTTGTTTATAGATTAAAATCTTTATCTACTTATGTTTTGGATAAACGTAGTGGTGTCCCTGATGAATTATTATACGGAAGAGCTGGATATTTATTTGGTTTACTTTATTTAAATTCAAATATACTTCCAGCTCCTATAGAAGCAGATCTTATCAAACAGGTAGGAATTTTATATATAAGAGGCATATGAATTGATTCTTATTAAAAAATACGAAATATTAACTTTATTCGCCATTAAAAAAGAAAATAAGATTCTCATTTATATTAAAATTATCTATAGGTTGTTTCTTGTATAATTAATTCTGGAATATCATATGCTACGTCAAATCGTAGCCAATCACCTTTAATGTATTCTTGGCATGATACAGAATATATTGGAGCTGCTCATGGATTAGCAGGCATATTGTATTTGCTCTTGCAGGTATGTTATATTTTGTGGAAAACGATACATGTTTGAATCTATTTATTATTTAAATTTCTTTATTGCTTGTTATCTTATTAATACTTCAAAACACAATTTTATTTTTATTTTCTCAATCTAAATTTTTTCTTTTTTTAGGCACGACAATATTTAACGCAGGTCCAGATCGATGATTACATTAAACCATCTCTGTATTATCTCCAAAAATTGCAATTTTCTTCTGGAAATTTTCCTTCTTCAATTGGCAATTTTTCTGATAAATTAGTACATTGGTGTCATGGAGCACCTGGAATGTGTGCATTATTTTGTTTGGCTTATAAGGTATAAATTTTATATAATATTTATTAATTTAGTAAAAGTATTTAAATAAAAACTCCATTTAGTCAAAGAAGCTAGTTTATAGATATTTTCGTGTTTTGATACGTTAAATGCATTTTGTCTGTAAACTTCAATGATTGATTTCATCATATTGCAATTCACTTTATCAAGAGAGAAGTTACCTGATACTAATTCTAAGTCTTATATACTTTTTAAGAAGTTTCCTTTGTACGCTCAGCGATAACGGTTAGTATTAGATTGCTTCTTGCCCTGATGAAGTAAAATGTTTACGAAGCGTTGGCATTTAATGATATATATCAAGACAAATAACCTGAAAACTACTTCTTTGAAGAAAATATCCGTGGAAGTCTCTAAAATAATATCCATTCATTTTGTTATTGGTATAATTATAGGTGTTTGAAGACAATACATTTCTAGAGACTGCAATACAATGTGGAGAAGTAACATGGGAACGAGGACTACTAAAAAAAGGATATAGTATTTGTCATGGTGTTGCTGGAAATGGTTATACTTTTATACATTTATTTCAGCATACAAAGGTTTGATTTTAATTCTTGAATATTTATGAATATACAAATATTTGATAACGAATTTGATAACGAAGTTTGCATACTGAATACAAACTTTATTGGTGCCACACATTTGATTTGTAATGTCTTCTATCTTACAAGGGAACACAATCAAATGGATCTCTCTGATTTAAATGAACTTTTAGTATGTTGTTTTATGGACAAAAATAGGAAACATATATTTTTTTATATATGCTGAGTCGCATGTTAAGAGGATGAAATCGTTTTTTTTTCTTTCAGATTGAATATCAAAACTGTAAGAGATAGAAAAAAAATTGCACAATGAAAATTTTTTTCTATCTACACTTTCGATGATATTCAATCTGAAAGAAAAAAAAAACGATTTCATCCCCTTTACGATTCAGCACATATAAAAAATACGTTCATAGAACAACATATTAAAAGCTCATTTAAATCTGATTCACTTGGTTATGTTCCCTTGTTAATATTAAAAGATTTTCATTTAGTTTTTTAGTTAGTACTATTACATCTATTTTAGTTTCGTACTATTACATCTCACAATCAATAAACAAGAATGAATTAAAATGGATCGAAACTTTAATTCATTTGATCCGAATGCATATTTTAATAGCATTCCATTTTTGTAATAATGATAAATAATTAACTATATTGTGATAAAAATAAAAAATAACTTGTCTCCTGGACAAGTCGATAAAGAAATTCGCAAATGAAAATCACGGTATCAGCTGATTCCTTACGGAACACAGCTATAGGTTTGTTTTTTGTGCCTGAATAAGGTTGTGGTCAAAGTCTCGCTACAAATTTTGAAGTGTTTGATGGATCAATGAGAAGAAAGAATTTTATAAACTGCCCAATTAAAAAACACTTCAAAACATTTGCAACATCGCGTTGACCATACCCTTAGTGTACACTTTTGGAATTTAAAGTGAGATAGGTATACGTTTGATACTTGAAAGTGAGAACGAGAGTTGTAGTGCAGTTCAGTGCAAGAACAGAAAACAGACTATGGGTATGATCAACGCGATGCTGCAAACACTTTAAAGCGTTTTTTAATTGATTAGTTTGTAAAATTCTTTCTTCTAATTGATCAAATACTTCAAAGCATTTGTAGCGAGACTTTGACTACAGCCTATGTTAGTTACAGCGCTATTAATGTTGTAACTAAAAATAATATTTTCTACACAGGGCATCAATATAAAATTAGAGCATTTTTATCGACTTCACTATGAGATTTCAATTAATTCTACATTTAAAGTATCAAATATTTTTATTAGCAAAAAATTTGATAATATATTTCATATCGATGCCTAAGCTATAGAAGATGCTGTATCGAAAAAAACATTTGAAGAAAAGTCTATGTCAAGAATGGATTAAAAGCGATTTATTTTGCGTAAGACGTGAAGATCTATGTCAGAAGTATATGAAATATGGTTATATTCATGATGTAAGAATATAAAATATATCATTGCGCACAATGGCGATAGCAATATTAGAAACAATCAATCAAATTTTGCACTTTCCTGCATATAAGCGCATGTTGGACTAGCTAATAAAATTTTGGCCACAATTTACTCTCCTACTGCGCATCCTCGGGAATAATACATCTTGAGTGCTTTCCAGCAAGGACACAGTCAGTTTGCCTATGTTAAACAAGGATGAAATGATTCACTGTGTCTGACTATTTCCTTTCTGGAAAGCACTTTTGTCTTCTTACCTGGTTGTATCGAGAAAATAAAAAGAACGATTCAAGTCGCATGAAATTAATGAAGGATTTATGCACAATATTCATAAATTACACAAACATAAATTACACAAATTTAGTTGCGAAAAATTAAACAATATGAATAAATGAATGCGCGAAATAAGATTAAAAATCAAGACAATTCCCATCTCAGTCATACTACTATATATAAAATTACTATATAAAATTATTATATAAAATTTATGAGAAGAAAATATATTGCGCTATAATCTCTTCTTTAATTTCATGCAACTTGAACTATTCTTCTCGCTTTTTCGATATATAAATCGTACTTTGTATGCGTTCCGACATGCACTTGTCTTATGCGTCTTATAAATAAACCGCTTTTCATTCATTTCTTGATATAGACCTTTCTTCATATTTTTCTCCATATATATATATA
>NW_017259255.1:654386-662679 GCF_001594045.1 Atta colombica | reverse complement strand
GTGTGTGTGTGTGTGTGTGTGTGTGTGTGTGTGTGTGTGTGTGTACGCTCACTTCATAAGTTTCTCTCTTCAGAAAGTACGCGTAGGAAAGCATATTCGTACGTATGTGATTAACTTTCTAGTCCGATTGTAACCGGAGAAAAAACCTTAAATTGTATAATCTAAACAGAAAAATCTTTCAAATTTAGAAATAACTGAGCTACTTTTTTTATTCTGAAATCTTTAATTACCTGATCATTCATATTTTAATGATATATGTATAGAAAAAAAGTTACACATTCTACTTTTTGTTTGCTTTCTCATGCTATATATAATTATATGCAAATAAATATAGTAATAAAATAATATAGTTTACAGAAAAAATAGTAATTATTTAAAAATAGGGAAGGTCCATAATAGAAATGGCAGAATTTAAAAGCATTTAATATGTTATTATATTGAAATTATGCGTTTCGCGGGTTATCTCCAAATCTTGGAATGCCAACGTTTCGTGAACATTGCAGTTCATTTCATCAGAACAAGGAGCAGCTTGATACTGAGCAGAGCAAATGATTATTGAGCTGTTTCTCCAGATGATATCCTTTATCCTGTTTTTTTTTATGATTCAAGAGAGGGATGAAAGAAGGAAAGTGGGAGTATAAGCTAAAGGGAGAAGTAGGGAATCGGTTAATTTTCGATGATGAGGAGAATGATCTTCCATATATTACTTATGTTATAGCCATTATTTTTAGATTATTAGGGTATTTTTGTATCTCTATAGCCTCTACATTTTCTTGGAAAAAGTGATCAACCTACAGGTAAAAGAACATAACATATCAAGTTAAAACACATCATCATTATCCAGTTAGAGAATCTTAAAGGGAGAGAGTAACAAACTGCATTACGTGATCTGTCTCCTCTGATTGGACGAGTATCAGAACTCCATAGGCATGAAAGAAATTGGAGAAAACTAGTCACGTGATCCTTGTCCTGATTAGACGTGGTCATTCATGTAATTTGCCATTCTCTTTGAGGTTCTCTAGTCAGCATTATCAGAATATAGCATTGAGATAGTACATCAAATATTGTTTGATAAGTCTGAATCTAGTGTTTTAAGTCTTAAATAAGCCATAAGAAAGTGACCAATTACAATCGAATGCGAGGAGAATAATTGAATATGATTCGTCCAGTCCATTTTCCTTATGGCTTAAGACTTAAAAATCTATTGTAGATTCAAAGTAAAGTGAACAATATAATAACCAACTACAATAGCCAATATTACCTCATACTTAGGAAAATATAAAGAGGCTATAGAAATATAAAAATACCCTAATAATCTAAATAAGATAATAACACATAAAGATACGTGCTCATGATGTCACTCTTTTACATTTACGTCAGGTAACAGCTCTAAGAGTTGAAAAAAATGTAAATTTCTAACTTTTTTTTCGATTTTAGTATAAAGTTCACTACAACACTACCATTTTGCATCTACTTTAATCTTAAAAGAATCGTAAAAGAATTTTTGATTCCGTTCAGTAAATTTAGAGATTGATCTACAAAATCCCGACAATTTAGATTGTGTTCCAAAATTCACTGTCAACGTTGAAAATCTACAATTTATGTTACATATATTATACAGTACTTTTCAGTCCTAGCAGTGAATTTTGAAATATAGCCTTGGTCACTCTAGCATCCTCTTAAATCATTGAAAATTGACCAATCATAATCAATTATTCTTCTCATTCGATTGTGATTGATTAATTTTTTATGATTTTAAGACTCTGCGACCACTTCTATTAGATCCCGTATAAAATACGGAAAATCATTCGATCATTGATGAAGATTAACTCCCCACTCCCTTTTGTCTACACCTCCCCCCCCCTCTCTCTCTCTCTCTCTCCTTTACCTCTCTCCGCTTCAACTCTCTTCTACCATAAAAAATCAGTATATATAAAGGGAATTATGGAGGCATCCTGGAACAACTCAGTCAAGTTGCTCTTCGCTCTGATGAAGTGAACTGAAAAATGTTGGCATTCTAAGAATGGATTTGGACATGGATATAATCTGCGAAACGTATAATTTCTGTATAGAAAGTGTCTATGAAAGTGCCTCATTGTTACTATATTCATTTTAGAATATCAAATACTTATATCGGGCTTGTAAGTTTGCTGAATGGTGTTTTGATTATGGATTACATCAAAATCGATCTCCTGATAGACCTTTTTCTTTATTCGAAGGTAAATTGAATTGGAAAAACCTAATTCGAAAATATATATAATATTTCAAGCATATTTTTACATAATGTTATGTATTTATTATTTATATTTTCAGGTCTTGCTGGTGTTATTTATTTTTTATTAGATATGCAACAATTACATTTAGCTAAATTTCCAATGTATGATATTTAAATAAAAATATAATTATTTAAACAGTCAATACATTTTTTGTATTATTAATACGTTATAAATATGTTATATTTAAACAATAAGAATTGTACTTTAAACAATAATAACGTACATTTGAAAATTCAACAATAAAAAATATAAATAATGGTCATAACGGTCAAAGCTAGATTTTAGCTGATTGCAGCAATTAATTTTATGAAGCAACATGATAGATATATCTGACTGATCACCGATTTAGTGGAAGAAAAGTTAAGAATTCTGAAAAGTTCGGATTTTTTATCTCGTTTTTTTGAGGCGGTGATTCGTAATAATATTGGTACGACAATAATGATTTTATTAAGATCAACATGAAATTAAATACTAAGTATAAGCATATTTAGGTCTATAACGATCGAAGCTAGATCTTTCAAAGTCTAAATAATTCAAAGTGAAATAGATAGAATACAATACCGTCATAGGCCTGAATATGCTTATACTTAATATTTAATTTCATGTCGGTCTTAATAAAATCATTTATTGTTTATACACGCTTTCTGCAAGAAGCGTTATTATTCTTACCGATTATTGCGAAGTTATATTATTACTAAGGCCTCGGTGGTCTAATGGCTTAGGACGCTCGTACGAAACACAAGAGATCCGGATTGAAGTTCCGGCCGAGGTAATATTTTTCCCAGTAAATTTATAATTTTTCAGCACATTCTTATGATATCGGACTGAAGATCAAAAATTATTATTAAAATTTGCTTGTCAATTTAACTTAACTTGCGATATTATTCCAATAGTTTAATTGCGTTTAAGTTCGGAAAAATTTTGGTGCACAATTTGAATAATTACAAAATATGATATATATGCATATATGTATATATATATAGTACATACTCAGATAGCCAAATCTATAGAAAGTAGCATTTTTTAAATGTTCTGCTATACAGTATGCCAACAAAATAACAACAGAATTAGATATACAGTTGACAGACTGCTAGAAAAAACATAATAGAATTTGCAAGCGTTAGATAATGTCGGCAGATAATGTCTACTCAATTTTTGCCTTCACATTATGTCGACAGGCGATGTAATAGAACACAAGCTTAATGCAGATGCAATTGATGGCAGACTGCCGTCATTTTCTGCTCGAACCTGCTGACAGTCTGCTAGAAGACTAGACATTTTGCTATCTGAGTATATATTGGGTATGAGAATAAATTTCCGCCCATTAGAGAAATATCGTTAGTAGTTGCTTGTGTAATAAAACTGCAATACATGTATTTGAAAGATATGTGTTCAAGCTTTGGAGTCCAGTAGCTGATATTTGTTCGAAGCGATTTGTTTGAACCAAGCTTTGAAATAAAAATGACCGGAATGGGACAATAGGCACGATAAGCTGATTCTGCTACATGACAACGCTAAACCACACATTGTAAAACCGGTCAAGAAATATTTGGAAGGAGTGAAGTGAAAAATTCTATCCCATCCGCCGTATTCACCGAACATTGTTTCTTCAGATTTCTATTTGTTCCGGTCCATGCAGTCCCCTTTCTGGAGAGCAATTCTTATAAAGATATGAAAAAATGGTTTGATGATGGGTCTCTTCAAAAACCAGATTTCTTCCTTCGAGGAATCCGTTTATTACTTGAAAAATGGAAGATAGTTATCGCTTCCGATGAAGCATACTTTGAAGTCACTTTGTATTGTTTGTTTACATCTTTTTCATTCAAAAAGGGCGGAAATTTATTCCATACCCAATAATTCGCTATTGATACGGTATTTGGTCATCAAAGACATGGCAGATCTTGAAAACTCGTCCGAAAAAGATCAAACAACAATATATCGTCTAACGTGTAGCGTGGGATTTTTATAAAATTTTGAAAATTAACAAAATGGCGGCACTTTGAAAATAGGATATCAGTTTTCACTATGAAAAGATTAACTTTAAACTTTTATAAAATACTGAAAAATTAAACATATAATAATATATAACACCTAAAAAAATTATTCAATTATATTAATAATTGTCTCAGAAAAATCATTTTAAAGTTCACCTGCTTTTTCAGCTTTTCAGGTTGGTGTACTCCCTTAAGACATTATTTAAGATAGTTTTAAAATAAAAACGGCCTAAGAATATATCGCCTTATATTTAGCGTTTCACAGATGATAGCCCTTCTTCCTTATGAACAGTTCATAAACAAAGAGAGCAGAGATTTAAAAAAAGACTGCCTAACTGCACATACCATGTTATTCCTTCCACTATGGTTATTATCTAAATTTTAAGTCTTAGTAAGTTAAGTTTTAAGTAGTAAGAAATTGACTAATTTTCTTGTAGCTTGAGTTAAAATTTAGATAATGACTTATAGAATGCCCAAGGGCGGCGAAGTAAAATTTTGTGTATGGAGAATAGATTGAGGGAGAGGAGAAGAAGGGAAGGGGGATAAATATATTTCCTCAAACATATCTTTTCTATATGGCAAATGTAGCCGCTGTAATTTTTTTTTTAAATAAAATTATTAATGAGCTCCATATTTAACTTGTCGACTATTTCTCGATAAATGTCGCAATATGATTTAAACGATTTTGTTTCATTGTCAATCGAAGATACTTTTTAAATGTCTTAAATAAGAAAATGACATTCGAACAAGTTGATGTAAGAATCATTAAAAGAACGCGAATAAATTTTACGTACAAGTTTACGTACAATTCTAGTACAAGATCTCTAATCTCGGAATTGTCATGTAAAAATTGCACTACGTCCTTCAAGCAATGCAGTGACATTTTTACTATATTTGTAATTTCTAAATTACAATTTCTAATTTCTAAATTTCTCTCCGATCAAATATACAGATATACAGAAATTCAAATATACAGAAATTCAGTGGAGTACTTCATATCAACCATACTGGAGTTACCGCTCATGCCCAGAGAATGCCCATTATTCTCTGCAGGAATGTTAGACCCATTTTATTCATTGTTAAACAAAATTAAACGCTGTTACAAAAAACATTCTCTATTCGGAGACGTCACTGCTTATTTGAAAAATACATGCAGTAGGAACAGGGAATAAGAAATTTCAATCTATCAGAAACTGTATTCTGTGTAGAATGCATGTTTTTTGACATAAGTATTAAATCTATTATTCCCTCATTACAAATAAATGCCGAGCGCATCTGTTATATAATGCGAGTATAACAATATAACGGTAATCTATCTTTGACATAATATCTGTTATACAAATGTGTTACATTAAGATTATGTTGTCGCCATTTTACTGTACAAGTACATATCAAAATAATGTAAACAGTTATTTCATAGCTATATAACAAACTATATTATATTAAAATATAAATATATAAATATAAAATATAAATAAAATATAAATATAAAATAATATCATATATTATATTATATTATTTTGGCAGAAGCCAATCAGAACTCGCGGAAAGAAGCAGACAAGCGAAATGTATCACCTACTACTACTATGAGTATCTACCTACTACAAGTTTCGATTGGTTTCCACTTTTCCGTCAAGGTGTGAACCCGGCCTAAAAGAGTTTTCTCCGTTTAAACCAGCTTAATGAAGTTAGTTTTTATAAGCATATGTATATGTATGTACATGCACACGCACACACACACAGACATCGATGGAATCCACAAAAGAAATAAATTTGCGCAACAGAAGAACGACGGAATGAAGCCATAACCAATCACGAACGTCCTGTAATTCTGCTTCCCAAAGCTCACTCTGAGATTGAAGATTGAATTTGACCAATCAAAACAATAGGAGCTAAAATTTCTTTGTCCTCATTGGTCAAATTTTAATTTTCAATCTTCAATTAATCTTCAATAGCTGTAGTCAAAGTCTCGCTACAAATGCTTTGAAGCATTTAATGGACCAATTAAAAGAAAGAATTTTATAAATTAACCAATTGAAAAACGTTTCAAAGCATTTGCAGCATCCCGTTGACCCAACATGTAAGGCCGGAATCAGACTACGCATTGAAGATTGAGATTAAAGATTAAAAATTGTAATTTCACCAAAGAAGTTTTGATTCCTTTTATCTTGATTGAACTTGAAGTTTGACCAATCGAAACTTCTTTGAAATTTCAATCTTTCAATCTTCAATCTCATTCTTCAATGCGTAGTCTGATTCCGACGTAATCTAATTCCGGCTTAAAAGAGGTTAAAGTGCAAAAAGTGCAAACAACACAAATAAATACGAACGGACTTATCGTTTCTTATATACACTGATCTCTTTCTGCTACGTGTGACACACATCACACACACACATACACACACACACACACACACACACACACAATTATATATAATTCGCATGCGTTCTACATATGTCATATATGTATGCACTAAGTACGTATATACATGAATAAATACACAACACATGTGTGCAACCGCATTTTTTCTAGCCATCAAATGTCTCACATAATCGGAATGTTAAGGGCCGATTAGAACTTTCGTTCCACAACAAAACTCACAAAATACGATTGCTTATGTGCACTATTTAGCTTTCATTTCATGCACATATGTATGCATATGTATGTGTATGCATATATACATATGCTGCACCTGAATAGATCTCGCATATATATGCGCATATATTTTTATAAGCCCTGCTCGCGGAATCGCGGAATGCTTTTATCCATGATTGATTGAACGTCATTGTTTTGTGCATACAATTATTCCGATTACCAATCTCGCCGATCCGACCGTTTATCTTATAGAGGTATGTTGGTAAAAATTGATAAGAATGAGAGAAGCGGAGTCGGTGAAAAGTGTTAAATTAGAAATTGTCGACAGAGCGTCGTAAGAGATTGCAATTTCGTGTGAGGAAATGTGTGATAACAGCTTTGCCGCATCAATATGATATTACACATCCACTTGGAGTGGACTGTGCTTGGATCGGCACAATTATGAAAAGAAGCTGCACGTTTCGCCCGAGAGTCCAATGCTATTCTGAGGGAAGTGCGGCTCCCGGGCTCGTATGTACGCTTGGAACAATTTATCGAATCCTGTGTACAGGGTTTTACGGCAATCGCAAGTAAAACGTGTTGCTCGTATCATGAATGTGAGTAAATTTATATTATATTTAGTGGGATTATAATTCGCCATAATCTCAAATCAAATTATGCGGAGTATTTCACTGTGACTGTAATCATATGTCTAGTTGAGGAATGATTTTGCATGTGACAGTACAATGATATATTTCTTAATATCATTTATATACTCTAATAATTTTATATATGTATTTTGTAAATTTATAGTAATTATATGTAAATACGTAAATATATCTGTTAATATTAATGCACAGTCCTGAAAAAATTTACAGAATCCAATTGTGTGATAGCAGTTAGTCACAATCTTACTCTCTCTTTTTTGTATAAACTATTTTCAGAATATTCCTGTACTCTCTACATTATTCTGGCAATTTGATTATATAACTCGTGTTGGATTATTGACTTAAAATCTTGGTAAACTTGTTTTTAATGACATCTCTGGAATGTAATTATATTTTCGTATCTATTTGTGGTTTGAAGTGTTAATTAACATAAATTATTTTTAACTTATAAATAGAAATGTGTTAAATATATAACTTATGTTGATTCAAATATTGATAAACTTTTTTAATGATATTTCTGAAATGTAAACTACTACTTTTCATTTGGTTTTGAAGTACTAATTAACACAAGATTGTTTTGATAAAAAAAATCTTTCTTTTTAGCTGTACTTTCTTATACTTCAATCGTCACGTGCATAGATTTATGGAAAAATCGAAGAAATGTAGACAAAAAT
This sequence comes from Atta colombica, assembly GCF_001594045.1. Taxonomy (NCBI): domain Eukaryota; kingdom Metazoa; phylum Arthropoda; class Insecta; order Hymenoptera; family Formicidae; genus Atta; species Atta colombica. The sequence continues at coordinate 654,492 of NW_017259255.1, read as the reverse complement.
ATATGTAGAAAATTTTATAAAAAATAATTTTATAAAACAAGTAAAAGACAGATTTTTCTTAGGATATATATTAACAAAATTTTTTATTTATTTAAAAATATAATAT
>NW_017259255.1:650418-654018 GCF_001594045.1 Atta colombica | reverse complement strand
CATATATATATATATATATATATGTGTGTGTGTGTGTATATATGTATAGGATTTTTCACAAATTTTATATGTACTGATAAGAGTATATTAAATATAATAATTGTTAACGAATTATTACGTAAATTTTTTGTTAAAATATTGATATATAATCCATTTAATTCTCAAAGGTGGTCAGCATAGCAGAGAGGTGGTATCGAGAAGGTGGTTGACACGCCTTCATATATTTGAGATGATTGAAAGTGTATCACGCAGAGCACTGAGTGGCTCCAGTGGGAGCTACCACGTTCGTGGTGCTGAATTAGCAAGGAATCGCAGACTAAAATCTTTATCAGCCACTGTTACTTTCCTAGATGATACACAGCATACATTTCAATTAGATGTAAGTCTATAACGTTCTTTCATAGATATAACAATTAAATGCAACAATAAAAATAAATATATATTAATAAATAAATACATATTGTAGAAACGAGCAAAAGGACAAGTTCTATTAGATTTGGTGTTTCAACATTTAGAACTTATTGAAAAAGATTATTTTGGTTTACAATATGCTGAAAATGGAGTTAGCACAACTATTCCTACATCTGATATAATGGTAACATATTTTAAAAAGAATTATTTTATTACATACTTAGTTTTTTCAAAATATTACTTAAAGTATACTAATAAATATATAAATATATAAATATTACTAAAAAATATATAAAGTTTATGTATTAGTGTAAATAAAGTAGTGTAAATACAATTAAAAAATTATTAATCTTTAATATATAAATATTTTTAGAGGTGGCTGGATCCCTCTAAACCTGTGAAAAAGCAGATAAGAAGTAAGGGTAAAGATCCTACATCTTTAACAAAAAATATATATATAATTATATGAAAACTAAACTATATTTTCTTGTTAATTTTACATATATTATATAGCAAATATATAATATATATTTGTTTGTTTTAGGTGGACATTTCTTTTTTAGAGTAAAATTTTATGTGTCCGACCCTAGTAAACTACAAGAAGAATATACCAGATATCAGTTTTATTTACAAATACGTAGAGATATTCTTCAAGGAAAACTCCAATTACCCCCTAGTACAGCTTGTTTAATTGCTAGTTATACAGTTCAGTGTAAGTATATTAAAAATAATAAAGTAAATTTAAATAATTTTAGTCTTGAATGCAAATTAATAAAATGAGTTAATACATAGAATTTTTGTATGTTGCATATATAGCGGAATTAGGAGATTATCATCCAGAGGAACATGGACCAGGATATCTTTCGCAATTGCAATTGATACCTGGACAAACAGAAGAAATGGAAAAGAAGATATCAGAGCTACATAAACTGCATAAGTTTGTACATTTTTATATTTAATATCTAGTAAATCTTGTAATTTGCTTTAATATCACAAATATATTCTTTTTTTTTTTATTCATAGGGGACAATTACCAGCTGATGCAGAATTTAATTTTTTAGATCATGCGAAACGTTTAGATATGTATGGGGTGGAATTGCATAAAGCAAGGGTATAGAATATATTAGATTAAAAAATACTTTTTAAAAATAAAATTAACGTATACATTTTGTTTGTCTTTCAGGATTCAACAAATAAAGAAATACAATTAGGTGTTACATCGATTGGTCTAGTTGTATTTCAGAATGGTATAAAAATCAATGTATTTTCATGGTCAAAAATAGTTAAAATCTCTTTTAAAAGAAAACAATTTTTTATACAACTTCGACGAGAACAAGTGAGTTTTATTATTTATTAATTTAATATGTATGATTTTCTTTTGTCACTTTTGCGAATTAACTAATTTATATTGCAGTCTGAAAACTACGACACGTTATTAGGTTTTAACATGCAAACTTATCGTAGTTCTAAAAATCTATGGAAAGCTTGTGTTGAGCACCATACCTTCTTTAGACTTCACAGCCCGAAAATGCGACCAAAACGATTTCCTCTTACTTTAAGTAGTAGATTTACATATTCAGGACGTACAGAATTTCAAACAGTTGAAGATGGAAAGCACAGAGCACGTGTAGAAAGGACATTTATACGGTAATTATGACATTTTATAGTAGTTGAATTACAAAATTAATATTTTGTAAGAATCTTTCTCAGAAAATTTTTAATATTTAGGTCACCTAGTAAAAAAATTGCTCATACTATTGCAACTGTTACTGACGATAAAGGAAAATTGGCAATACCTGGGAGACCTTCACGATCTTATGACAATAAGGTTCAATCCCTCGGTGCTCGTGAACCTCGTCAAGCATGGGGTGAAGGAAATCCAAGTGACGAGTTAGTTACATATAATAATAATATTTATTTATAATATCGAAAAAAATATTCCATATAGTTACGTATAACTATAAACTTTCCTCGTAATTACATATAAACAATCAGCAGGCAAAAAGACTAAGAAAATGATTAAAATTTTAATTACTAAATTTAAACATTAAGAAAGAAAATGAGTATAGCATGGTAAATTGTTGTGTGAATAAAATAATAAATAGTTAATTAGAAATAAAATTAAGTATAATTATTTAATCATCGTTTCGATTCTTCTTGAAGTTATCCTCAGCTAACAATTGGCGATTAAATTTAAGATGTCATTAACATCCTGTCATGTAAACCTAAAGGTGGAAGATCCTTGTTACAATGTCATCAAAAACGTAGCTATAAAAAATAATGTTAATGAACATATATTCCATTACAAGAAGAAGAAATTAATCTAAGAGATATTCTTTTCATATAGAGATTTAAAGCACAAATATTATCTTCATTATTTAATATTTTCAATACATTTGCGAAGCTTGCTGATGCCATAAAAAGATAATTTACAATCAAAATTGTTTAAAAGAGTAGTAGTTTATTGGTCTGAAATTTGTGACAAATAAGGAATAGTAAACTATGGCGTATTGTCGTTGTTATTCTTTCTGGTCATTGCGTGCGGCGCGCGCGCGCGTGTGTGTGTGTGTGTGTGTGTGTTGCGTAACCAGTACTATATTTTATATTAAAGTCAAAAATTGTTTATAATGAAACATATGCTCGCTAACATTATTCCAAGTCATGTAGCTATATATTTTTTATAACATTTATCTAACCAAGATCTTTCACTTCTGAGAACAGGATATTAATAGCGTTTCAATTCTAGTCAAAATTAAGGATAATTCCAAGAAGTTGGAATATACTATGATTAAATAATTAAATTTTGATTTCTAATTAATTGTTTATTATTTCATCTGCGCGATCAATTATCACGCCTAACTCATATTTGCTTTTTTTAAATGTTTAATATTGTTAGTACACACACACACACACACACACACACACACACACACACACACACACACACACACACACAATATGTACATATGTATGTATAACTGTTTACAAAATTTATATTGAAAAAATTATTTTATAATGTTTACAATATTTTACATTAAGTTAGAATAGGATCATCTATATGATTACATCAACTAACAAGAAGAAATTTACATATGTATTTTACGGATTTTGATCAGTTTTTCTGAGATATCAAAAAATAATCTCAAAAAATAAAGCAGTAAATTGCACTTCCGCATATTTTTCGAGAAA
>NW_017259255.1:641161-650318 GCF_001594045.1 Atta colombica | reverse complement strand
TATATATATATATATATTAGAACCGAAAATTGACAGTTTTAGAGAAAATTGAATTCTTTGATTTCAATCGAAGCTTAAAACATCTCGCGAATGGCCATTCATAAAGCAGTAGGAGACGGCGCAGATAGTACAATGTTACGGATCCTATACTCGGATTATATGTTTATACATTCGTGTCCGTCGGAGATATATTTTTTTGATTTTAAATAATTTTAAATATTTTATTTACGTTTAAATGAAGAGTAAAAAAGTTTGAAAGCGATTTGTCGTCCTGATCTAAATTTATGATTTTCTCGAAAAATACATAGAAGTGCAATTTACTGCTTTACAGGAATTATTCTTTGGTATTCCAGAATAACAACGTAAAAACTGATCAAAATCCGTGAAACACATATGTGTGTCCCACCTTGTAAATAAGAGAGTCAATTACTGTCAAAATTAGATGTTGAAATAATACATCTATATATATCTTAACATTATGATTTGTATTTTTGTGATTTACAATTGTTTTGGAATATGTAATTTTTTACGTTATGATTTATTAACTATACAGTTAACGTTTATTTTTATTTAGCATTTTTAGTTTTATTTATCTCCTCTTATAGTGAGGGTGGTTTTTTATCTTTGAGGGAAGAAATAACAGGAAGCTATACACGAGGTGGAGCATTTTCACCAGCGTTAGGATCTCGAGTGTTCAGTTATGCAGACGATGATACAACTGCTGAAAGAAATATTTACGATTTGCCAGATTATAGCGAACCTACTAGTTCACCAGCTCCACAAGTATATATGTCTATCGAAAATACCTATATAATAACTAACAAGTAAAAGTAAAGATATTCAATAAATAATATTTATTAAATAATTATTTTAGATATTAGAAGACGGTTTAGTAACCATATCTTTAACACCAGATGAACAAGGTCGTTTTGGTTTTAATGTAAAAGGTGGATTAGATTTGGATATGCCAATCTTAGTATCACGAGTAGCACCAAATACACCCGCTGATCGTTGTTATCCAAAATTGAATGAAGGAGATCAAGTATTTAATCATTTAATGCATACTTTTATTCATATCAATTGTCCATGTAATATTTCTTTCTTGTAAAATACATTTCTTTTTACAGGTTGTTTATATCAATGGAATTGATGTGAGTGGTTTATTGCATGAACGCGTAGTAAATTTAATACGGCAATCACGCGATCGTGGATCTGGTGAACTTACTTTAACTGTTAGACCTAATGCTCTATATAATGCATTGGCTGGCACTGATGAGACGTCCGAAGAAGAACCGCCTTATAGGTATAATTCCAAGTTATAAATGTTTTCTACATAATTCTGTATTGAACTGTATTAAATCTAATTTATTATAATGAATTGTTAGGTATGTACCTGATGCGCCTCATGCAGCTATTGGATCTGATGCATTGGCTCAATCTATGTTACTGCTTGCGGACGGTCTAGCAAGCGGTGCTCTTATCGCGCAATATGAACAGTTATATAGAAAAAATCCGGAACTTACGTCACTTGAATCGAAAAAACCGGAAAATCAATCAAAAAATCGCTATCGGGATATTTCGCCGTGTAAGTTCAAGTTTTCTCTGTAACAAATAGAATTATATTAATTATATTTAATAAGTTATTAAAAAGATCCATTTACAAGATAAAATAGCTATTGAAATAAAATTTGTATTAAAAATTTGTTATAATGTATATATATTTTTATAGATGATGTTACTCGAGTAATTTTGATGAGATCTGCGAATGGAGATTACATCAATGCCAATTACGTGAACATGGAAATACCAGGTTCAGGCATTATTAATAGGTATATTGCTACACAGGGTCCCTTGTCTTCCACCGTTGCCGACTTTTGGCAAATGGTTTTAGAAGCGGGTAGTACACTTGTCGTAATGCTTACAACCCTAGTTGAACGAGGTCGTGCAAAATGTCATCAATATTGGCCGGCATATAACGAAACTCTCACATTAAGAAATCTCACACTTACATCGACTGCAGAAAATATCGAAGATACATTTATTTTTAGAGAATTCATACTTCGCGATGTTAATGTGAGTAAAGTTTATCTCTGATATTATCACAATTTTTACACTACTTAGTACGTGTTAGTATAAAATAATACCTGATAATATTATATAATATTATATAATGTATTTTTTTCACATATTTCTTTGCAGACTGGAGAAGAAAGAGATATAACACATATGCAGTATTGCAGCTGGCCCGATCACGGAGTGCCTAGTGATTGGCGACAATTTACTATGTTTACAGAACGCGTTAGAGCAGCTCGTACTGGAATAGTCGAACCTGCGGTTGTGCATTGTTCTGCTGGAATAGGTCGAACTGGTGTATTAGTTTTAATGGAAACTGCATTGTGTTTAATTGAAGCTAATCAACCAGTATATCCATTAGATATTGTACGCTCTATGAGAGATCAAAGAGCAATGATGATACAGAATGCTGTAAGTCTTATTTATTATTATTATTTCATATCTATTTAGATAATATAAGATATATAGTTTTACTTATGTGATATTTCTTTCAGAGTCAATATAGATTTGTGTGTGAAGCAGTCCATAAAGCCTATAGCGAAGGAATAGCCAAGCCACTTCCAGAGTTTAGTAGATGAAAATAAAAATTCATATGATGGGCAGCGTTTGTAATTATACCATTTCTTCTTTCACATCTTGCATCAAGCCTCATGCCATTAGAAAGTAGTTTTATATTTTGACAATAACGCGTATAATAATATATATTTAATATAGTATATCCTAATAAAAAAGAGCAGATATGTACTACGTAAAGTATAATCTCACTATACATAATGACGTCCATTTATTATTTCTCATTTATTGTAAAATTTCGATTCTTTTTTATTTTCTTATATATAGAAGATCTATTTTGTATTTTAATGATTTTATTTCTTTATGCAAAACACCATTTTGTACAAAATGTGATTATATTTTTTGTTGCGAGAGTATTAATCCTTTATAATTTAAAATATTTCTATAAGACACGTAGAAAGCCTCAAAAGAATAATATGTATTATGATATATTATTACTAAATTTGTAATATAAAAATAGATTTAATTATACATATATAACAAAAATTGTAAGATATAGTATATATCTATGAAAATTTAATTATAGGTTAAATAAATCGTAATTAATTTAAAAACTAATATATATATCTGCATATATCATCTATATATTATCCTTTTGAATATTGTATCTTATAGAAATATTTTAAATTTATTTTGCTATTAATTAACAAAAACTGCTATTATATTATATATTATATAATACAAATATCTGCATATATTAACATTAATTTATTTGGACGATTAAAAATTTTTTTTTGCAAAAAAAACGCACGTTTATGCACTTTTTAAGTTTTATTATTAGCTATATTGAAAAAATATTAACGAACAAAAGAAAAAATAATATTAATGCATAAATTAATATATTTACAAATTTGAAGTACAATTATGAAAATAATGGATAAAAAGTTTAGATACAATAACATAAATAAAAAAATATTTGCACGCGCTGTAAACAAAAAAATATATGGATAAATTTAATATACTAAATAGTTATCACGTCAATTGTCAATGAACTTAAATAATTTGAAGATAATTTTCCTATAACAAAAGTTTGATGATAGATATAATTATAAAATATTGAAAATGAAAAAATACATCAATTGATGTTCTCGTGTCAAATTTACGTTATGTATCGATCAATTCCAAATTCGTCAAGGAAATTATCATTAACAATTGACGCGGTAAAAGTTTTACGATTTTTGTAATTGCGAAACTTGATCCATCCTATATAAAAAGTAATTATACAAACAAAAGTAATTATAAAAACTATTTAAAGGCACAAGGCGAAGTATAATCTTCAATATTAGCAGCTTGCAGGCAAACTATAGCTGTCTTATACACTTAAAAAATATGGTTGTCCGATATGAATAAAAAAATTATGCGAAAATTTTAAATTATCGGACAGCTTAATATCATATAAGAATAAGTTGAAATTTTTTGAGCTTGTTTTCATATAATATTAAACAGTTAATTTAAATACTTTAAAATTGTCATTTTTAAGAACTTTTTCACATTCTTTAAAAAATATGCATATTGATCAAAATATATAATTGGTTTTTCTAGATAGATACGATTAGAATTATAATTCTCTTATTATTATTAAATGTTTTGTAAATGTGGGACACTATACTATAGATATTTACGCGTTTTCACATATTTATTTTTCACACAAAATGGATCAGATCGAATATATTACATACCAGAGAACGGAAGTAACATTTTACTTGTAACGTCATTATCGTTACAAGTTTACTTTTTTTTTTATAACGAACTGGTAATGGCGTTACCTATTCTTATCGATAACGTAGTTACATTTTTTTGTAATGAATTTATTGTTCTAGTTACTTTTATCGTTATCTTTTTATGTTTTGGACCTATTTATGACATAATTTTTATATATTCATTTTTCAATCTTTGATCGGCATTCATTATTATTTTGACATTGTTTTAAGTAATATCTTAAGATTCTAATACGGCTCTGTGATTGATTTATGATGTCTTAAGAATGCCATAAACAGATTATAAGTTGTATTAACATAAAAACAAACTTTAATCACTAATCTTTAAGTTCGTGGGAAGTGATGTTATAAAAAAAAATTTATTGTGAAAAATTATTTCAACTGGATTGTGTTTCAAGATCGAAATTTTAATCGGTATGATTTGTAAATCTGAATGTGTATAAATTCATTCTGAAATATTATTATGTAACAAAGCTCTAACTTTAACGAACCGAGAAAGCATTTTTCTTTCTTAATTGTTTTCACATATTGGTCTAGGGTACATTATTGTTTATTGCTTTTATTAGTATTTAAACAAAAAATGTACAATTAAAATTTTTTAGACTGATCTTGTTTCAGTATTAAAAAAGTAACGGAAAAGAAATGAATTTTCTTACGATAACGAGTAACGGTAACTTTTAAAAAGTAACTTTCCATTCCCGGCTACATGCATATCTTCTTATATGAAGCTTTCAAACTTCTAACTAATTCACGAATCTCACAGGTTCTTTTTAATATACTTATTGTGGATTCTTTAATAATGTAATACCTCATCATATATATTAACACCAGCATTTTATAATCTATTTTTGTATTAATACAAACTGGTACTACAATAAACATTATTAGAACAATGGTCTACAATCTTTCATGCATGGTCAAAAGAATACAAATTATTCGTCTCCGTCAAATACACGGATAGATATAGTAATATTCCTTTTCTATTTCAATCATTCTTTCTTTCTCTTTTACAAAAGTTTCTATCAATTAAAATTGACTTATATTCTTTTTACAATGCACGAAAGAACGGAAAAATGAAAGAATGAATTTGATTCTTAATCAATGTATATCGATATATGTATGCTAAATCTACTTCAGCAAAACAAATCTAAGACATTTTAGATTTTAAGGAAAAATTATAAGGGACGCCACTAATCATAAAGTATGTACATATTAGAACACAAACTTATTGTATGTGTGTGTATATGTATGTGAATTATCTTTTCTTATTCGTTTCATAGTTCAGCCTGCGATATTTCCACGATCTATGTTTTATTATATATTGTACAAAAACTAACGTATATATAGGGTGGCCTTCGTAAAGTATGACAAATCAATAATTCAGAAGATCTAGAAGATACTGAAAAATATTATAGACTAAAGTGGAACGGCGATATATTTTGGTCAAGTTGTTTTTTTAGGTGAAGGAGATGTCAAAAAGATATGAAGGTCATCTTCACTTTATCAATGGAAAAAAATTATATTTCATTAAAAAAAGTGAAAAAATAACTTTCATATCTTTTTGATACTTTTACGTAGAAAAAAACAATGTGAAAATACATTCTCCCTCGAAATCGTTTCATTTTGTCTGAAACGATTTTCCACATAATATCTTCTCCGTATTTTTCGAGTCAATGGCTTGTACTTCACGTGGGTCATCTTATATATATATAAATCAAACATATACACACCCAAACAATATAATTCAATTAGATTATTAATATATTAAAAGAATCTGATGCCATAAAAAAGTGCAAAGTGTGCGCATACATGGAAAAAATTTTTCGATACACAGCAAAGAAAATAAAAGCAATTAAGTATATGTAATGAATTTAATATTTACAGATATACATCAAGATGATGCGTTATAGATTCATCATGAAAATTTATTATTTAATGTAAGATATATAATTATACAAATGTCTGTGCAAACATATACGCAATTCTCTACTCAAATATTTTTTATCTCTGTGCAAATGAAAATATTTTTAATTAAATATATGTTATGTCAATGTCTACACTTTGCAATATATAATACATTAAAATATTTTTCCAAAATTTATTCGATATATTGTGTATGTCGATTCTATATAGAAATAAGTAATAAAAATACTTTATCAATTTATTTTAGATACATTTACATACCGTAATCAGTCGAAATTTTAGACTGTAGTGCCTTATACATATTCTCTCCCCACCAATGCACTCATGTTAAATACAAATTAAAACATTTGATTTATATTGCTTGTGTTGTAAAATTTTGCTTTCAGATATTAATAACATATTAACAATCATAACAAATCTCACAAATCTTAATAGTAATAAAATTTATAGATGTCTAGTCTGATTCATGCATACTTTTGAAATATAAGATAAAACTCTATTATAAAAATAATCCTTTGTAAATTATTCTCTCCTAAATTCGTTTTTATAATTATTTGTAAATTACAAATAATCAACATATTTTTCAATTATGTAGATATTTTTTTATAAAATCAAATGACGCTGTTTCATTAATTTTTTAATTGAGAAAAATTAATTATAATATTTTGAAAAGTCCAAACTCTAAAAAAATATTTTATTTAAATTTTAATTGAGCAATAGATATAAGAAAAATAATTCGAATATCTAAATTAAACTTCTATTAACCCTAGAACGCTATCGATTCGTAAATTTTATAAACAAGTCATAGCAAGCTCATTAAATGATACCTTCATATCAAGAAATTTTATTAATAAGAGATTCAATTTGTTATGTCAAAAGGTAGGATAAATGAAGATGAATTTTTAAAAATTCAGTCAGTATTATGATAAATGATATCAATTTTTAAGCAATTTTTTGTTATTTATATAAATAAATTTTATATAAGAATGCTATTCTAAAACAAAATATAAGTTCGCTCATATATGTAAAGCAATATAAAAGTGATTTTAATAATCAATTCAGGTCAATAATAAATTAAAAAAACGAATATTATTAGATAAAAATTTTTACAATTAAATTACATACATATGTTCGAAACGAGACGTTTCTGACTTTACTTAGTCCTCTTCAGTTGATATACAATTTTTAGCGCATGGACAAATATAACAAGATGATAAATGTTACTCTCTTACATGATATAATGTTTTTTTTTTTTTTTTTCAATTGAACCATTTATCTATTGAGTCATTTAAAAAGTATTCACGGTTTTTTGTTCAATTTTTGAATGAAATTTTTCTTTATTGAAAATCAATTTTAATCAAATATATATTGTCCATTATTATTTATAATCTTTTGCCATTTTTCAGGTAATTTCATAATTCCATCCATGTAGAACTTCTGTGGTTTATCAGCGAAAAACTTTTTCAAGTGATTTTCGGCAGCTCTTTTGTGGGACCAATGTTTTTCCATCAAGAGAGTTCTGCAGAGATTGAAACAAATGATAATCAGACGGTGCAAGGTCCGGGCTGTACGGTGGATGCATCAAAACTTCCCAACCAAGCTCCCTCAATTTTTGGCGCGTCATCAAAGATGTGGTCTGGCGTCATAATGGAAGACAACCTTTTCTGTTCAACCTTATCAATTCTGGTCGTTTTTCCTTAATCGCTTCCTGTAATCCAGTTGTGAACAGTAGAGCTCTGAATTAATCGTTAGTTACTATGTGGTAATACCTCATGATGGACGACTCCCTTCCAATCCCACCATACACATAGCCGTCACTTTATTTGCCGTCAATCCAGGCTTTGAAGTCATTTATGGTGGTTCGCCGCGCTTACCCCATGATCTTTTATGAACGATATTCTTGTATTTTACCCATTTTTCATCGCCCGTGATAATTTGCTTCAAATGGGTCTATTTCGTTGCATTTTAGTAGTGTTTCGCTGATGGAAATTCGATCAATCAAATTTCTTTGCGTTACTTCATGGCACTCAAACATCGAATTTCTTTGCAGCCAACCTTTTTCAAATGATTCCAAACTGTCACACTGGTTGATTTTTAGTGCATTGGCTATCTCCTGACAGTTCACATGCCGGTCTTGCTCGACTAGTTGCAAAATTTCATCGACTTTTTCAGTGACTGGCCGACCAGAGCGAGGTCGATCTTTGACATCAAAATTTCCAGAACGAAATCGAACAAACCACTCCTGCGTCCTACGTTCACTTACAGCATCCGCGCCGTAAACTTCACAAATTTTTCTGCATGTTTGTGCTGCGTTTTTGCCTTTTTTGTAGTAAAAAAGCATCATATTTCTTCAGAAATTTCATTTTCAAACCAATATAACTTTTGACACGATTGATGAATTACCAAACTTTGTTTACAAAAAATGTAACTTAAAATATCATTTTTCAGACGCGCGTTCGTTTGACACAATCAGATTAGTGTTGCTCGATATATGCACATCTAGTGACAAAAACCGCGGATATTTTTTAAATGATTCAATATTTGGTTACAAAGTCAATTAATTCGGCAAAAGTTCTTCGGTCACCGAGAAATCCTTTTAGAGAATTCTTAAAAATTCTTAAAAAATTTGTTTGTCTGTCAATCGTTTGTTGCATATACCCAACATTATGTCCAGTGACTTGAAACCTGCTTAAATAATTTTGAATTGTTGTGAATATGTAATGTAGCGATCCAATATTTTAAAATCTTTTAAATAATCTTATATGACTATATTGTTTCTACCGCAAACAAAAGACAAAACAAGAGAACAAGGTCACAAATTATTTATAAAAGTTTTTAAACATCCTATATTATATATAATTTAATAAATT
>NW_017259255.1:616748-641061 GCF_001594045.1 Atta colombica | reverse complement strand
TAAATTATAATTATATTATAATTTAATAAATTTAATTGTAAAAATTTTTATCTACCTAACAATATTATTTGTTTTTTAAATTATTGACCTGAATTGATTATTGAAATCACTTTTACATTGTTTTATTTAAGAATATTACAAAGAGACTATATATACAAGAAACTATATATTTTCATATCATTTTATGATTGAATTTCATTCATTTTTTTCTTTTAAGTTAATAATTATAGTTATTTGTTTATAAACGTTAGATTATATAAATTTTATCATTGAAAGTGTGAAATATAGAAAAATTTTATGTTGCATAAAAGTGACCTATTTCCTTATATGTAAAATTTACATATAATAGGCCACTTTTAATGCAACACAAAATTTTTATAGAAATTTTATATTACTCAGAATCGATAGCGTTCTAGGATTAAGACAAATTATGAATAAAGTTAAATAAAAAAAATGCGAAGCAAATGCTGATAACCAATGTATGCACATATATACAATTACATATACAAGCAATAATTAAATATCTGCAGTTATAATTCAACAATTTATAAATTTAATTTGTTAAAGAAGTTGTAGTTGCAAGTTACAAGAAGATTTACAAATTAAAAAGAATGGTCCCTCTTGACCAGGTACATATGTTGAAGGTATAATATGGTATGTTCCCGCGGGTACATCTTCCAGTTCTAAATAAACAAATCCAGATCTGTAAATAAAAATCAATGGTAAAAAGTATAAGAAACGTCATTTACACATAAAACAATCTAGATAAGATACACACCGAAATGGCCCAGAACTTTTTGTTTTAAATGCAGTTATGGCATTTATATCTTTTAATATAACGGTATTAATGTCAAAACCTATTTGATATTGTTTAGGTCCTTTCAAAATAATTAGTAAGTAATTATTATTATTTGCACTTTCAAGTATTATTTGATATCGTGGATTATTTACATAAGTAGGATGATTACCACATCCTCCTGCTGTGATGTTGTTCCATTGACCTGTAATCTATAAAAAAATAAGTTGTTAATATATAGAATGTCCCAAAATTTGCGACTCAAAACACTATAGTAAAAAAATTCTCGAAAAATTAAATAAGAAAATTATTTTTAAATTTTTATTTTAGACAATAATTGTTTAGATAATAAGAATTTAAATATGACCAGTTACAGACGATTACTTACTCACGAGTCGCGAATTTCAGTGCGTTCACTAATATAAGTGATCATGCCTAAAATGTAGTCTGTAATTGATTATATTAAAAACTTTATATCTTAAAACTTTATATCTTAGAAAATATTGTTTAAAATAAAAATTGTTTTTACTTACAAATAAATTTTTATTTAATTTTTCGAAAACTTTCTTGCTCTAATATTTTAAGTTACAAATTTTGGGACACCCTGTATAATTAAAAACTAAAAAAAATCTAAAAAATAATCCAGAAAGAATATAGAGAAATATTCATTTATTATATTTATAAATAATATACTTCTTTTTCATATTTATAAGGTTGAGGTATTTTCCGTAATATAAATGGACATGTTCCATATGCACGAAGTGTATAATAGATAGTATTTGTTTTCTCATATTGAGATATGACTAAAGTAAATTTTGCATCACTTTGATCTCCGAGTTTTATTTTACATAAATAATGTGGGCTATTTATTCTTACACCATCGATGTACGGTGGTGGATCATCTAAACAATTTTTGTAAGATATGTTTATTATTAATTAATTAAAAATAAACAATATAAACTTAAATAATTTTGTTTACACTTACGTGGATAATATATTCTTTTTCCATTATCATTACGATAAATTAAAACTGTAATATATTCTTGATTTTGTCGAAAATCTGCTATATCTGTAATATGCCTTGTAAGAAGTATCCAAATAGCTCCAGACCCTTTATTTTGAATTTCTAACGAGAATTGTGGATTGTCACCAATATTGTATGCATCTCTCACAGGTCCAATACCTGCTTTCCACATTCTGTAATAAAATGGAATTATTTTGAACATATCACTACTACAGTATATGACAAGAAAGGACATTCTCAATACTATGAACTTTTATATATACTACTAGACTACTAACTCATATTATATAGATGTATCTTTCTTCATCTTACAGACGCATCTCTCGCTGCATGCCGACGTACAAAAGAATTGAAATTACTTTTTTAAAAAGTTAGCAGTCTAATAATATAGATATATTATAAGTCTGTGCATAATATAGATGTAAGAGAAGAATTACATACTGATGTATGCAATAAGTATAATGAAATAATCCTGGATTCCAGTTTAAATAAAATACGTCAAAGAAACGACATATACTGTCATAATCAATCCAAAAAACACCGTTATCAAATACCGAAGCAGATTCTGGATCATAATTCAATGTCTCTTTCAAATCCTGAGTCCAATGTTTTATGTCAAGTTCAGAATAATTGCCTCTCCATCGCAAATGGGACCATGGATTTTTTAATTGTAGTAATCTTTCTCCCTACATGTGTATTAATATAATTTAAGTTAAATACTTTATGTTTTCTCTAAATGAATACAAAATATAAATAATGTGCTTATAAAAGAAAATCTTATTTACATTTCTATTGTTAAAATACATTTTAAAAAATATTAAATGGACAGTTCTTTTACTTTGCTTACATTAATCTTTCTCACATCAAGAACAGCATATGCATGACTTGGTACAAGACCAGTACGATCTGCGTCCAAATCTGACAACTCTCCTGTAGCTACAGTGACTAACACATCTCCCTTGTGAAGCCGTAATAATAATACATCAAATAAATTATCTTTATTAAAATCTACTTCATTTGGTCTTATCGCCCATCTTTCGGGTATCCAGCCAGTTAAAGCATGTAAATCTATGTTCTGTAATGATATATTACAGAATTACATTAATGATAAATATATTTAAAAAATAGAAGATTAATGAAATAAATTATAGAAGAATTAGTAATTTAATGTTGTCGCAAAGATATCCAAACTTACACTATTTGATCCAGGAAAATTATAACCACCCATTACTTTCATATAAGCCTTCTCGAGTAAAGAAATCCATAGCTCCCCACGATTGCTAGAGTAGGAACAGAGTAATTGGTTGTATCGGCTTACAGGCAGAAGATCATCTATTATTACTTTACGTGGAATGCCATTGATGTGTAGTTTCACCATGTATTTTCCTAATATTATATGCTCATCATTTCTAATATATGATAAATATTAAAGTATATGTGCATATTTTATGGAAGATAAATTCTTGCAAGGATAAATGATGCTTTGAAGCACAATAAGCACAAAAAGGAACACATCCTTTAATTATCATAATATTTTTGTTATCGGTGCTCATATTTTTTACTATTAATGGCCTTTCTTTTTTATTAAAAAAGGGGAATTTTCTCTTTATTTTGTACATTCACTTTAGGAAAGATCATGGTTTCTGTTACTAAGGGTTGTTACTTAGATTGTTCCACCTTTTGATAAATTTTATCTGTTAGATAAATCTGGCAATCCGCACATGTGATTGGGTAATCTTGCTACTTATCCAACAGGTAAAATTTACCAAAAAGTGGAGCAACCTAAATATTATGAAGGAGGAAGGAGAAGATCAAAAATTCACAATTTTGACGAACGTATTTTTTAAATGATCCCTTATATAAAAAAATGACTGTGCTGTTCAAATATATCTTTTAAAAGTATAATTTTAATTTAAAGAGAACATCAAGTATGTAGAATGTTTAAAATTGCATTTCTCTTATTAAGAAGCCAACCACGAATAAAAATATAACTATCAAAGTGCTCGTACAAAATATACCTTTTCCATGTAGCTTAATGTTAATATTTCTTATATAGTGTATTATACAGAATATATATAATTTTGTTTATTTAATTTTAATAACATACAATTTTATAAAAAAGCTAATTAAAATTAAATGAATTAAATAATTACCAAATGGGTTATATATGGGTTCCTTGCTTTTATTTTTGGGATAAATAATGGATGTTATGAGTCTTCGTCCAAATTTTTTTTCATATTGAGCACTCACAGCTAAAGACGCAACAAATGAACAATCAGAAACTACCTAAAATACAAAAAATCAATTAAATATTATTCAAGTATATTATAGAGTCATTAGTTGCTTTGTCTCTAAATTTTACATACATAATAATATATTTTTAATATGTTATACATTACTAACAGTTTGTTTTATGCTAAAATAATCAACATGATGACCAATGACCATTTTAGGATCAGAATATAATTCTTCTGGTCGTCGCCAACCAACGAAATCGGGCTTTTGCTTTGGTGCCAGTTCTAATAATCCGTCTTTATCAGTGAATGGAAAAGCATATTGAAATTTTTCAGCAAGATCGATACTCATAAATGGTACAAATTCATTATCATTTATATGAGAGCCATATAGCAGCACTTTCTTTTCTTCTTCAGTATAATTAGTACTACCACCAGTTACTCTGAGATGTCCACTGCTTCCCCGATGAAGTGACGATCTGGCATCTTTTGCTGAAATTTATTCTACTAATAAATACATTACAGCGCCTTGTTTTCCGCTTTTATATATTTTTTTTTACTACCTGGAGCAGCTGATGGTGCATTCACTGGTTGTTGTGATTGTATTGACTGTTCAATATCTGGAAAACTGCTTTCTGGTACAGATGGTAATTTAGCAAGACTTTTCATTATACCATTATCTGCAGTAGTTTTGATTCCTTTCAAAGATTCTGCCCGTTCAACAGCAACTCTAACAAGACTTGTTAATTTTGCTTTTACTTCTGTGTCAGCAGTTTTCTGTACAATATATCATATATTAAATTAATCAAATTTAACAAAAGTATAATGTTATTATATCGGGTGTTTCAGATCATCCGTACACCCTTTTTATTTTCGCAAGATAAGGTCCAATCATAGTGTCCAGACAAAAGTTGTAGGGTTTAAAAAGATCTATTTACTGATCTTATCGTTTGATCTTGGCGTTGCTAAGGTCAGAACAAGGTTACATCTATTTTTTTTAATAGAACATCCAACTTTTTATTCCAGTAATTAATAGCCGATAATAATCGAGAGCCCTAATAAAACCCTTAGAAGGTTGTTTAGGATCAAAGATTGTTTAGGATCATTGGAGGTTGTATCTCTTATTTTCATTTTTGCACTAAGAATTCATTTTTATATAAAAATCCTAAACAACATTCAACGAGTTTTAGCCGTCGGTCGGGTATTTTGCGTAACGCTAGTGTCTTTGATACTGTAACTTTCGAACCTTATAGCTCAAAAAATACTCAATGAAAAATAATTTTATTATAGTGTTTTGAAAAGCTCTGAACAACAGTTATTAGATATTGGAATAAAAAGGATGATCCATTAAAAAAAAATCAACATAACCTTGATCTGACTTTGACTCTCTTCTAAAGTCAAATTAATAAGATCAGTAAATAGATCTCTTTAAATCCTACAACTTTTGTCTGAATACTTTTACCTTTTACCTTATTCTGCGAAGAAAAAAGATATACGGGTCTAAAACACCCATACAATAGCAAGAATTACATTAGATTAATAATAACAAAGAATATAAAAATCGCTCAAAGTTGCACAGCAAAATAATTTAATTAAAAAAATGACCGAAATAAACAAGCATACAATGATATTTATTAATTATTGTTTAATCTTAAGGTAACATATCTATAATTTATAGATGTTTCGACTCACAAAGTTTTCTTCAATATAATTAAATGAACCTATTCTACTTAACACAAAATACTATTGCATATCGAAAACAATTTCATGTCAATATTTCCAATGTAATTTCATCTGATAGTGATGTATTAGATTGTTGCATAATTTCTATCGTATTTTCGGATTACACAATTTAAACTACCAGAACATTGCAAAGACATTTATTTATAGACATTATTCAATAAAGCAAAGTTTTAGCTTTAAAAATCTGTTTTTTTAATTGCGATATAATAATTTTTAAAGAAATAATGAGCAATCAAAATCAAAATGCTCCTTTTATTCAATCAGTAATAACTCAGTAACAAAAAATCTTAAAATTATAATTACAAAAAATAATTTAATAGAAAAAACTTCAAACTTTCATGTTAGAAAGTCCAAAATTTTTGCAAAATTTTTTTGAGCATATTCATAAGTTCACAAAATTAAAAAAATTTCCTATTTATTTAGCTCAGTTTTCTAAAAAAATTATCAAACTCACAGACACTCAAAAATCATAATAACTCTTTAAAAGAAATTTTAAACTTTAAGAGATTTTAAAATTCTTTTAAATTTAATTTCGTTCATTTTTAACATGTTCAAGACGGAACTTTGATGTATTTTCTGTTCGATGGAGGCGCTCAGTTTAACGGATGTTTGACCATATAGAATATAAACAGAAGATAATATAATATAATACGATAAAATGCAGTAGAGATGCTGTTTCATTTTTTTGAAGACTATCGAGAGGAAAGATAAGTGGATGGGAAATGATAAATACAGTAATTTTTTATAATACATATAAAGGCAGACCTCATTTAGAATGTTTCAATAAAATACACTAAGTCTAAGTTTTTTATGCTAAGTACTTTTTATGTCTAATTATTTTTATATAAATTACAGTTTTGTAAGTATATTTTTTATGTTATATAAATTAAGTCTTTTTTAGATTTAACAGTTGAGAGTCTACAGAGTCCAATGCTAAATGGAAAAAGTGTTGATCTTCAGGAACCAACGCCGGCTAAACGGAAAGTTCGATGTCAATCTCTGAGGACCAACATCATCTCGAATGTGTTAACAAAGATGAATGTGTTACAACTGTTATGAATAATTGCTGGTAATACAAAAATACAATAGAAATTATGCAACAATCTTATACTTACTGCACTGAGACCAAGTTCAGCAGCATCAGTATATAATTTTATCGCAATGTCCTTTAAACCTGCTTCATCTGCATCTAATGCTTGATTCATGAGAAATTTACATTTCTTTAATTCAGACTGATGTAAAGGTTCCGGCTTATGACTATTTTGTTCCTCTTCACGAACTAAAAGTTTCAAAAATGACATTTTTCTGTTAAAAATATTTAATCATATTTATAGAAAATTTCATGGTGCATACTTACTAAGGCGTTGCAGCAATGAAATCCTTTCACAATACTCTGCAAGCTTATCTTCATACATGCCATCTGAATGCAATTTAGTAAGAAGTTTAATAGCAATGTCATAATAATATAGGGCCTGTTGATATTGACCATTACTATCAAACTGCACTGCTCTACGAGCAGCAAGTCGTGCATCATCTAAGGTTTGCGTCATTTTAATGAACAAAAAAAATCCAGAATCCAGATTTATTTGACGGTAAATTGCTGTGTTCTTTTTTAAACTTGTTTAAACTTCTGAATAGAGATTTTTGACTCATTATAAAGGGTTAGTACATGCACAGTATCATGCGACAATTGCATAATTTAACATATACAAAAATTAATAAAAAATATATCAATCGACGTGTGTTTTCGAAATGAACGAATCTGACAGAAAAAGTGTCACTCTAGCTCGTAAACCAAGATATTAATCGTTAAAGTTGACTTGAGGTTATTAAATGAATCACTTTAACTATGTTCAGCACTTCCAGCAGATCACAACAGTTCGGATCTTCATGTAGATACGGGATCCGTATAATAAAAGGAATAGGGAACAGAGAACAGAGAATAAGAATTTCAACCTATCAGAAATCATGTGTTGTGGAATACACAGTTTCTGATAGGTTGAAATTCTTATTCTCTGTTCTCTGTTTCTTTTATTGTGCGGAGTCCCTAACAGTGCTTTGAACCGAACGTTGATTGGTAAAAAACGAGTGATAGAGATCAATTTTACTTTCACAACCGGCTTTTTATCAATCACCGCTTTGTGTCAAAGCACTGTTGTCTATGAGGTGAGGATGGCTTATTATTCATCCAATAGGTCAGAGGGGTCAATTCTGTATCTTCAAATAAGATGAAATTAGAAAAGTGAGCAAATTTACTAGATGTTGACCAATGAAATTATTAGTAGTATTCTAGTAAATTCGCTCATTTGTAATTTTCTCACTTCGTTTCAAGAATACAGAATCGATCCTCTGTGGCTGAACTAGTGTACATTTTGGAACTTAAAGTGATATAGATATACGTTTGATATTTGTTTAAAATGAGAAAGAAAATTCTAGAACACTCTAGTGCAGGAAATAGATCAAATGTTAAACAAGGATAAGACACACGGTGGCATCCGAATAATATTTCAAAACACAATCTTTTATAGCGCGTTTTCGAGTGCAGTGGGTTTTAACTAGAAATCCTATACCTATATGATGTAAGGCCAATATTACATGCATTCATTTTTTGTTGTACTACGAATTTTTCAAGCGTGTTAATTGCAAGACAAAGAGAATTTCGGACACTGAACTATATATACACTGGAATGGGCATCTCCGCTGTGAAGCATAAAAAATTGTGGCACCAATTGATCAGAGCCATTTTAATTTAGTCAATATAAAAGCGAATCAGAAGCTTTCAGATGCTCATGCGCATTTACGTTTAATATTTTTTAGTGAGACGCTATAGCGGAGAGCACAGATTTTTAGGTCAGATTCACACCTTGACGAAAAAACGGAAAGCGGAAAAATGGAAGCCAATCAGAATGGGCAATAGGCGATACATTTCGCTTATCTGCTTCTACCTTTCCGCGAATTCTGATTGGCTTCCGCTTTTCCATTTTCCGTTTTTCCGTCAAGATGTGAACTCGGCCTTAACTATAACACATACTACATGAGGCATACGAAAATCAACCAATCAGAATTCTTTATTTCACAGAAAGGAAGGAAATAAAGCACTTTGATTGGTTCATTTCTTTATGAATGCCTTCGAATAAATATTCTGGAGAATGTATTGCTTCCCAGTTCGAAGAAAATATACCGAAGAAGATATGCCAACATTTCGATTCGTTCATAATAATAGTGTTGTCCATATTTCCCACGTAATAAAAGAATGGTTCTCACAACACCCAGAGATTGAAGTTCTTTGTCCACCCAAATCCCCGGATCTCAATTTAATTGAAAATGTTTGGAGAGTAATTGCGAATTCGTGGGATTGTGTGTGGTGAGAAAACTAAAACAAATCTTGTTGCGCACGCGAGGAACACATGGAAAGGCTTAAGACAAAAACCTCAATATTTTGAAATATTGAGCGGTTCGATAAAAAAATCGATTAACACAAGTAATTGAATGAAAAGGATACTGGACCGATTACTGAATTGGTCTCACTATTTAAACAGTTCTTTTCAGAACTAATAAACGGTTCTTATCACACCACCATTTATTTTTAGCTAAAAGAATATTCATACGCATCATTTTATTTTCAATAAAAAGAATAAATTATTTTTAATTTTAATAAATAATCTATTTATTTTTTCTGGTTTGCTTACATTCACTTATATTCATATTTCTTTCCATCTATTGTCGTTCATATCTATAAAATATAATAAGATACAGTTCGTTACTTTTTTGTTACTTTCTTGTAATAATAAAAAATTATTAGAGTTAAAAATTACATTATTTGATAATTAATATTAAATGTAATAATAAATAAATATTAAAACTTTTGAAATTTTCTACTAATCTGTATATAGAACAAGTTTTTCTTTATATTAATTTTATCTAATAATTTTTCTAATTCCTTATATTATATCTTTATTTTTTAGTCATTATTTTTAAATTTGAAATATTGACTCTTAATAATGACATTAATGTCTTTAAAACAAGATTTAACAAGATCTAAAATTTATATAAATTTATATAAATTTTAGATTAAATATTGTTTTAAATAATTGTTAAACATTAATGTCATTATTAAGAGTCAATATTTCAAATTACTTTTAATATTGAAAATTAAAATTTTCCATATAAGATTTTATCGAAATGCAGCCTAAAATATAAAATGTTTTTTAAGAATATCTAATCTGTTGGATCTATTTAATCAAAATTAAAGTAATGATAAAAGTAAAATTAAGACTAAATCGTTACCCTGCGAGTAAATCAAACCAATAAATCAGGATTACTGCACGACCCTGCGAATCATTGATTGGCAATGTACAACAGCGTTAATATGCAGAGTGCACATTAATTCTGTCAGTGAAAAACGCTATTTTGCTATAAAGACGAAATAACCTAAATTTTTGAAAGTTTTAAAAAGTAGAATCAAAGTCCTTAGTTGTAGTTATATTAAAAAGTTAAAATTTTCGTCATTTATTTTATATATAATGTATATTTTCATACATTTTTATTAGAGCACAGATTTAAATATAATAGGTTTTACTATATTTATTAAAATAACTTATAATCCAGATAGTAAATCATCTCCATATCATTATTTTTAAATGTAATTTAGAATAATCGATAGTTTTTTCATAATTTTATTATTATTTTGAAATATCACTCTTACATCCTTAATTTTGTAAATTATAAAAGTATTAAGAATTAACAATATATTTCAAATTATTATATTCCCAGCAAACGAGAATGGATTGAAATGAATTGAAATGGATTCAGATTTTCAGAAATATTGATTCATGAATATTAAAATGAATATTAAAATGAATGCTTTTCAATCCTGAATGCACTTTATTCATTTATAAGAATTGCATGGACATATCTCTATGTCTTTTAATCTAAGAATAATATTAGCTTTTTCTGTGCACACAACAAACATTACGAGTACTGTTTAATTCAAAATTTTGAATAGGAAATGCAGTTTTTCAATCCAATTGCATCCAATTAATTGAATCCAATTAAATCCAAAACAGTATTCGCTATTTAAAATACGCATTCGGATAGAAAAAAATTTCAATACATTTTAATTTGCTAGGTTACTCTCTATATTCCATTTTTGTTTGCTAGGTTACTCTCTATATATAATAATATATAATATAAAAATATTATATTACTATTATATTATATTACTATTACATTATATTAATATATTGTATGTAATGCATTTCTTTTTAATGTTCTGCCCCTAATATAAGAATGGGGAGAACCTCCGTAACTTCTCACAGCCCCGCGTAGAAGTTATGGAAGTTCACTATATTTCCTATTTAACATTAGACAAATCAAGCAATTTTAAATAAAATTATATATCCATTTACGCAGGGAATCAATAATGTTCGCTCATAACATAAATGATTCTTCAGTTTGTAATGAGTCATGACATCGTAATAGGCGCGAATTATATTTTCAATAATTATATCAAAAACAATAAAATATGTAAATTAGAATCCTTACGATAAACCTCAATTAATTCGATTGTCGGCGAACTCTTTGTTTGAATTGTGGTTGATTTGTTTTCTTTCATTCTTGGTTTCATTAACTGTTTCAATTCTAACTCTTTCTAATGGTAAAACTTCTAGCAGAAATACGACTTAAAACATTAACATGATGCAAGACTTTGAATCTACAGTTTTGCAACTGGAGTGTTCATCTAGCAAAACGTAGGTTCAAGTGCACTTTGTTCACACATATACAAGTGCATGATCATCATAAACTCCAAGCCATAAAGATAGATGTAAAAATGTTCTTCAGTTTTTTTTATCACAGAATCTCCAGTTCAAAACTGCGACGAAATAGCATACAACACAAATTTCGTCAAAACGTCACTTTTTCACATCTACAAGTTCAGCCATTTATCGCGGCTGTAATACACTTGCACGCACACACATACACACGTACACAAACACGATCCCATTGTACATGTTGCTCACCTTCGGTGTGCTGAGAACACACGGGCTCGTGCTTGTGTGTATGGCTATCGGTTTCGCCGTCTGATTCTATCAACGCAATTTTTAGCTGAGTCAGAAGCCTTAGGGATTCCGCACAATAAAAGGAACAGAGAGCAGAGAATAAGAATTTCAATCTTAAAGAAATCATGTGGAATGCATAACTTCTGATAGGTTAAAATTCTTAAACCCCTTAAGGGAATTCTAAAGCTGCCTATATTATCTATAACTCCTAACTAAGGACCGATTTTGGTCTGGTTGTTTCACCTTTTGGTAAATTTTATCTGTTGGGTAAAAAGCAAGATTACTCAATCATATGCGCGGATTGCCAGATTTACCTAACAGATAAAATTTACCAAAAGGTGGAATAACCGGATCAAAATCAGGTAATTTTTATATAACAAATACTTTTCTTCTCTTTCACAGATTTGAAAATCCTTTCCAGGATTAAAGTATACGTACTATGTATTTGTGAGATAAGTTTATGCCGAGAATGATTAAAAATTTTGAAATTGATATTTTTTACTTTTCTTAATGTAACATGGCGTCTCAAGCTGTCAATTCGTGACAATATTTGCTTGATACGAAAGTTTTGTACTTACGAAATAATAATCCACAAACACGTAATTTGTACGAACAGATAATATTCTTCTATTCTAGAGTTCTTAGAATTAAACTCATACGCTTTATCGCGACAAATTTGTTATACGAAAATTAACACGAACGTGCGACTGCGTGTATCATAGGTGCGTGAAATATTTGTGTGGTAGTATATAAAGACACGTCAATGTGCTGGAAAAGTAGCAACTTCTGATGATTTCGGAGTTTGAGTTTTCGCTTTAGGATTCTCTTAAGGGGATGCTGGATCGACAGCACAACTTGACCGAAGTCGACAGTACAAACTATTTTTAATTCTATCTTCGATAATAGTGATATCTCTCATTCATTTTTTATACTTATATATCATATCTCGCTCAAACGCATTCATCTGTTCTTATCTAACATAACTAACATAATTTGCAATATCATCTCTTAGAAGATCGACACATCTACTGCTAGACACAATTATTGCTTTGCTTACCATTCCGAGTCTTTGCTTAGCATTTGTATACATGTCATTTGCAGATCGATATAAATCTTTCTTTCAAAGCTTTTAATTTTAGTTCCATAAACTCAGTATTATTTGTGCATGCAATGTGCGCTGAATGCTGCACTATCATTTAGTTCATACGAGCTATAAAACTTTTGTATCACGGAAATATCTACGGAAATATCTATCAAGTGACAGCTGTACAAGTTGAAAAAAATATAAGTTTTTTTTCCGATTTTAGTATAAAGTCTGTTGCAGCATTTCCAAATTTTGAATCTACTTTAACTCAATAAAAGAATTTTTTTATTTCAGTAAATTCAGAGATTTATATCAATCTGCAAAATTTCGACAATTTAGCCAGCCTCTTCTTAATAACTTTTCTAAAAAAGTTTGTAAGATTCCGAAATCGCTGAACTTGATTTACGTTTTTTGACTGAGGAAAATCTCTTCCCCCCTCCCCTCCCCCGTATGGTGGCTGCTTAATGTTATCCCTGAAGAGTATATTCTATTCTAGTCTTTAAGTAATGACACTTCTTGTAATTCAATTTAAACTTATAGTTAATAATAAAAGAACCTCTTTAAAAATTGAAAGATTTTCCTTTACAGTAACAAATCGACATCATCGATATAAATGATGATCATCTTGCCTTCTTGTAAGAGACTGAAAAATTTGCACCACTCTTTGTTTTTAAATTTCGCATCAGCAACCAAAAGTTCATATATTTGAATTGACTGTCTAAGACTGCAAAAGCGAAATACTTCGTGTGATCAAGATGTACATCGATTTAATGAAATACATTTTTTAAGTCAAGCAAAGAGAAAACTTTGTTATTTCTCAAGTGAGTGAGGCAATTCTCTATAAGTGGAAAAGGTACTTTTGTTTTATTATGCGATCATTCAATGATCATAAATCATCAATACACAATCATATTAATCCATTCTTTTTCTTAATCAGAATCATTCTCGCACAATAAAGTAAAACGTTAGGTTTGATAATGCCTCTATTTAAGAACTATTTAAAAGATCTTTAAAAGTAGATAATAAATTTGTGCTGAATCTATATTCTCTCGGCCTACGCGAAGCGTTTTTATAAGTAAGATAACTATCCCTATTACTGCGTCTGTTTCTATTAGTGTGCTTTTTTATTTACATCAGTCATAAAGAAAACTAGCACAAATAAATAAGAAAAAGTTTTTTATTAAGTTAAATTGTTAATGTACGTAACGATGCCAAGATATTAATATTTTACTTTTTAACTATTAAAGTATTTTAAACATTTTTCGAAAGACAAGAGGAATTTATGTGAATCCAGTAATACGTATCGTAAGATTTTAAGCTTTGATTTTAAGCTCCCTATTATATTGAAGCTGAGAACGTCGTATTACATTGAAATAATTGGGAGCACATTAATAGAGTTATCGTCACTTGAAGAACTCACTAATAGAGACAAGAACATGTTTTTTATTTTTGTCAAAAACATTATAAAGCATTAATATTTTTTTAGATTAAAGAAATACAAGAAAAAGAAATAGTTGAAAAATTGATATTGATTTTAAAGATGAAAACATATTAAATAACTATTCAGTAATAAGCAAATTGGCACGGACAAGGTAACTGTTTCTATTATTAATAGAGATAGTTACTTATACTTAGAATTATCTTTTAAAGATATGGTAATAGCGTACCTAAGTAGCCAAAGAAACGGATATTCTATGTAGAACCTTCCTATGTTTTATCTCTCTTAAGCAAGCGAGCGCGTAAACACGGATGCGAGAGAGATTTTGTTATATTTGATGGAGAGGCACGGAGCATCTGGAAGAACTATAATATTAAAGTATTTTAAACATTTTTCGAAAAATATGAGGAATTGCGGTTCTAGCGGCAGAAATCTTAATCCTGTGGTTTTAGCGCAGCTAGAATTTTATGATCTAATATCGGTAGATTTGACGTCTTACTATTAATATAAGAGTATGCCATATCTTGGATCAAAATATGTCATTGTTATCGAAGACAGCTGGAAGAGCGTTAATGGTATATGAGCATGTTAAAACAAATCTTCTCCACTCCTTCTCTAGTGCTAGAGACATGATCAAACGTATTGATCTAGACTTGCACTGATGAATTGGTAGGGAAGAGTGAAGGCTATTAAATGGTACCTTCTAAGTGAATGGCTTTATAGTCACTCACATGTTGATTGATGCGCTCTATACTGGTCCACGCGCTGATTGGCGAGGGAGAAGGCCGACTATGGAGGATGTAAGTCCTAAAATGGCGGGGTGAGAAAAATGAATAAAAGCCGGGCCTTGTTTCGTTTCGGGGAAAGGATGGATTGAACATTATTACGTCCAAACGACTCCAATCTTTTTTTTCGTGGAGAAATTTTATTTTCTTTTTTCTTCTTTTTCTCTTTTCAAGTACAAATAATTTGTGATATCTCTAGGATAGAATCAACAGCACGGGCGATTAAGTATCGATTTTCCGATAAATTGACTTATAGTTATCACAAATAATTGCAAGTATCAAATAAAAGTTATATTAATTATTATCAATATTCGATCGAGAGCACATGCACGCCTAATGATCCTACGATTCATAGATAAGCCTAATTATTTTCCCAGCTTACATACAAACGACTCTAATTTTTTATTTTTGAAAACTTTTCCCAATAATCCAAATAAATCTCATTAGTCACTCCTATATTTCGAGAGCCTAAAGAGGTGAATCATTAATCAAATTAAAATCATCAAAAAATAATGCACTTCATTGTAAGAGCTCTTCACGAGGGCACCATTATTATTATAGCATTATTATTATAGAAACAGAGACCAATATAGCACAAGCTATGCTGTCCGAGTGTTCGGATAATTAAATACGGAGTTCTCGCGATCGAAAGTAAAGTCAGTGCAATTTTTAATTGAAGATATTTTATATCTAATTGAAGATATTTTATATACAGTTGTAGACACAAAAGATGTCCATAAAAGAATAGAAAACGGTTTGTATTAAATAAAATTGTAGTTGTATTTAATAAAATTTATTTAATTAATCAATTATTCGCTATACAAAAGTTTACATCAAACAGAAGCATATAAAAAAAAATAATTTTGTGAAATCGTGGTTGGACCAAACTAATCGTTCACGCACGCACGTGTACGGACGTATGAGGGTCGGCATTTCTAAGAATAGAAAATGCGATGCATTCATGCGGCACAGATCAGAGCGAAGATCGGCGCGTATGATCACCAATTCATTTGTGATTGTGTCCGAAGCGCCGCAGCCGCTAACCATGGTCTCCTTATCTTTTAAAACATTAAGCAGGAAAGATCGAGAGCCCGCGGAAGGCTGTGGAGATTATTCGACTATGGTCTGAGTAAGAGTACGGATCAAGTATACGAATCAAGTCTAAGTCTAGAGCGTTATGCGTGATCGCGATTCAGGTTTCCCTAGGCGTTGTCACGAACATAGTCCGACCACAAGTGACTCAGGGTGATTCGACAGCACCCCCAGGCGTTATCCAAAAAGCGATCCAGGGACTCGAATTCCCCCAGGCGATATTATCGTTTAAATACACGAAAGACGATTCAGGGATTAGAGTTCCCCCAGGTGAAATCGTCGTCTTGAACATACGACAACATAAGCGAAACATATTTGGTAAGCGTTATGTATCGGATTTGTGAATTTAACTCGTGAATTGTACTCGATTCAATTAAACAATATTCATAAACGAAACCACAGAAATGTTAATGTTGTCTCCCTGAACGAAACATTATATGAGTAGTCATTCTTTAGAATTAGAATTCCAAGTACAGGCTGAAACAGAAAATGCAAATGGTAAGTAAAGCAAGCATATAAATGTTCTGCAATAATTGTTGTCTGCAATAAATTGCATATAAATTATAATAAATTAAATAAAGAGATTACATATAAGATATTTTATGTTAAAATATTATCTTCAACTTATGTACATTTTATAAATATGTATACGTATGTTTTTCTTATGCAATGCTCATACAATAATATTTCTTTTAAAACCACTATTAACATTTTCATCATTATCTATTCCATCCTCATCAATGTTGTATTTCATCGAAAATGTAATCATCAAAATTATAATCACCATCCTCATCTTCTTCTTTTATGAAATTATGTAAAATGCATGCAGACGCAATTGCATAATTAATCAAAGTTGGATTATACATTTCTAAATACTTCAATTTTCTCCAGTTTCCTTTTAATAAAGCAAATGTCATTTCAATAGTGGATCGAATAAAACTAAATTGTATTTCATTTGTTCTATCAAATGACCATTGTCTTTAAATTAGTAAATTGATATTAGTAAAAAAGTACTTAATATCACTATTTCCGAATAAGTGAGTGTTAGATGAAATTAAATGATTCATAATATTTTGATAAAGAAGATTATTTCGAAAAATACATCATAGATGTATTTTTCAAAACATGCATCATGGATTGATGCACCTCTACTTGGTCTATAGTATAATATATATGTCTATAAATTTCGAAGCAAGTAAATGTATCAAATTCGTCTATAAGAGAATCTAGAAAATGAATATATTTTTTGAAATTGTAATTATTGTCATGTTCTTCGAGAAGAATTTGACAGAAGGAAAAAAGTGAAAAATATTCTAATTTAAATGAGATTTTAATATCTGCAATTTTCTTCCGAAAGAATGAACGTGACTAACTAATTGGGAAATATTTTAATTCGTTCTTTGCAATTTTAAATTAAAAAGCCAAAGTTGATTACTTATATCAGTAAAAGCGAATTCAGTAAGAAATGTCATATCTTCTAAAAGAGATATGTATTCGTGAAATTTTGAATTATTTATTTCTTTCACAAAAAGGAGAATCTCTTTTCTTGTCGCAAAAAATATTTCTAAACATTTTGCAGCATTAAGCCAACGAACGGGACAATGAAGTGGGACATCTGTGTAAACAATTTTATGTTTCTCAAGAAATAATTTAAATTTTCGGTGAGTAAGGAATTTATGTCCACCTTTAATTTCATTAATTATTTTAGTGATAATCTCTATATATAGCTGTTGAAAGTTTTACAACTTTACCGGCTAATACTTCCTAATATATTATGCAATGAATAATGGGGGAAATATTTAAATTTCGCTGCTTTAATTGACCAGTGAATCCTTTCTTTAAACCTGTCA
Source organism: Atta colombica (assembly GCF_001594045.1). Lineage (NCBI taxonomy): Eukaryota > Metazoa > Arthropoda > Insecta > Hymenoptera > Formicidae > Atta > Atta colombica. The sequence goes on along the minus strand of NW_017259255.1, from coordinate 622,956 downwards.
TAGCTTTCGCGCCATCCGTCGTAATTGAAGAACATTTACTAAAATCTGTGTTAAATTTTTTAAGAATTTCTTCAACTGTTAAAGAAATATCGAGTTTTGTCGTGTTGTGTTACGTAAAACGACGAAATCTAAAAATCCCTCAACACAAAATATAAAAATAAATAATCGTCTTGTACAATTCGAATAAAAATATTAAGTTGACTCATGTGTCGAATATCAGTGCTTTCGTCAAAGCACAAAGAAAAATATTTATATGATTTCAAAAAGTTTTGTTCCTTAATATTTATCCTTTATGGAATCACTGATATCAGCAATTCTTGATTACAGTTCTTGCACTACGAATGTTCATTGCTTCCTCCAGAGTTAAGGAATTGCCAAAAGTTTTTACTGCTTTAATAATACAGTTTTTCACAAAAACGTCTTCGTGAATGGCTTTTGTGCTATAAGCAGAGAAATTGCATAACAGGCTTGTAGAAATTTTTGAGAAGAACGAGAAAAAGAAGGTATTGCACTTTCTTGATAAACTAATTTTAACTCTTCTATAAAATTCAATTTTTCTGAATTTGAGTAATTTAAATAATTTAAATAATTTACGAATGACGAGTTTTGTAATGCTTCTCTCACATATTTTTTAATTACTGAAGGTTGAAAGCTGCAAAATAAATAAATCATTCGATCTGAAATGTAACTAAAAAAGTAATTAAATTCCCAAGATTCATGAAAAATTTATACACACTTGTTTTTTTCCATCTTCGAAGCTAATTTCTTAGAAGAATAATAAAATATATTTACATCTATATATTACGTCTAATAATAGAATGTAAAGATCTGGATTCGATCTTTGGCCGATGTATTTTTCGCAATAAAATTGTTTACAGATTTTAATATGTTATCCAGCATTATTAAAATCTTTCTAAGATTCTTATGAACATCAAATTATTGAATTGGTTGTCAGTTTAATTTGTGATATTATTGCGATAGTTTAGTAGAGTTTGCATTTCAAAGTCGAAAAATTATTTCAGCGCGCATTTTAAATTAAAGGACTACATATGTAGTATTGAATTTATATACTACATATTGTAGTTGTAGTACCATATATAAATTCACACTGAATTATGTAAATACTTGAGGTTCAGGTTGATTATTGATGTTCCGATCTTCCACGAGACAGCTCACGTTCATGATTTGACAATCGCTGACACTCGCGCCAATTTTGTACGCGAACAATCGGCGGGGACGTCCGCGATTGTCATATAAGCAATGGCTATATTGTATCATGAAATACCAGAAACATCGAGTCAGATACGATTTGCCTCTCGTACCTTACGAAGTAAATTAGTAAAATTAAAAAATAATTTGTGAAGTTCTCTGGATAATAGCGGATTGAATCAGTCAAAAAGGTATATCATTTCATAGTGAAAAAATAATTACATTTCATTATTCTTTTGAGAAATTAGTTAGAGGATGGAAAAAAAACAAGTGTGTACAAGTTTTTCATAAATCTTGGGAATTTAATTACTTTTTTAGTTACATTTCAGATCGAATGATTTGTTTACTTTGCGGCTTTCCACTTTCGATAATTAAAAAATATGGATTAGAAAAGCATTTCAAAACTCGTCATTCGGTAAATTATTTAAATTAATCAAATTCAGAAAAATTGAATATTAGAAGGATTAAAATTAGTTTATCAAGAAAGTGCAATACTTTCTTTTTCTTTTTCTTCTCAAAAATCATTACAAGCCTCTTATGCAATTTCTTTGCTTATAGCACAAAATTCTAAGCCATTCATCGAAGACATTTTTGAGAAAAACTGTATTATTAAAGCAATAAAAGTTAAGGAATTGCTTTTAGCAATCCCTTAACTCTGGAGGAAGCAATGAATTCGTCTTAGTGCAAGAACTTTAACATCAAGAATTGCTGATATCAATGATATCAAGGGATAAATTACAAAACCTTTTGAAATCATATAAATATTTTTCTTTGTATCACGAAAGTACTGATATTCAACACATGAGTCAACTTGATATTTTTACTCGAATTATACAAGACGATTATTCATATATCGAGGAATTTTTAGATTTCGTCGTACGTAACACAATGACAGAATTCGATATTTTTTTGGTAGTTGAAGAAATTCTTAAAAAATTTGAAACAGATTTTAATAAATGTTCTTCAATTATGACTGATGGCGCGAAAGCTATGACAGGTTTACAGAAAGGATTTCGCTGGTCAATTAAAGCAACGAAATTTAAATATTATTCACTGCATAATACATCAGGAAGCATTAGCCGGTAAAGTTGTAAAACTTTCAACAGCTATAAACTATCACTAAAATAATGAAATTAAAGGTGGACATAAATTCCTTATTCATAAAAAATTTTAATTATTTCTTGACAAACATAAACCTATTTACAGAGATGGCCCACTTCATTGTCCAGTTCGTTGGCTTAATGCTGCAAAATGTTTAGAAATATTTTTTGCGACAAGAAAAGATATTCTCCTTTTTGAGAAAGAAATAAACAATTCAAAATTTCACGAATACATATCTCTTTTGGAAGATATGACATTTCTTACTCGCTTTTACTGATATAAGTAATCAATTTGGCTTTTTAATTTAAAATTGCAAAGAACGAATCAAAATATTTCCCAATTAGTTAGTCACGTTCATTCTTTCAGAAGAAAATTGCAGGTATTAAAATCTCATTTAAATTAGAATATTTTTCACTTTTTTCCTTCTTGTCAAATTCTTCTCGAAGAACATGACAATAATTGCAATTTCAAAGAATACATTCATTTTTTAGATTCTCTTCTAGATGAATTTGATACACAGTTTACTTGCTTCGAAAAACTCAGAACTAAATTAATTCTTTTTGAGAATCCTTTTACAACATTATTTGAAGCATCTTGACTTGCAAGATGAATTATGATTTACAGAACGATTGCAAAAGAGAGTTAAAGAAACTGGTGCCGATTTTTTCAAAATGATAAAAGAATCAACAGACTTCAATCTTTGAAATTTCGAACTTCGAATTCATTCCATGTTCTACATATTTATGTAACATCCTTTTCAAAAATGAAGCTTATAAAAAATGAGAGACGTTCTATCTTGAGCGATGATCTTTGCCTCGTCTTATGCGGCTTGCTGTTGTGTGTAATATGCAAATCGACGTTTCTGATCTTGCCAATAAAAGATTCCAAAAATAAGTATATTTATTTCACTTCGTTTGTATTTAATTACTTGGTCGTACAATTCATCATTTTTATCAGTGCCTATACCATTTAAAAAAAAACGTGTCAAAAATAATACCTCAAGGGTGACGTGGAAAACTATTGAAAATTCGTTGAATGTATTCACTTTGAGCGCTTACTTTGCTTCATTCTGTATTAATTATATAATGAGCGAAAAAAAGATAGAATGAAGTTTACAACGTGAGCACTCAAAGCGTGCGCCCCATGTATCTCATGTCTTTGAACGTTAGACGCTCCTATGTCGAGCAGCACGCTTGTGGACGTGGGACTGCACGCGGGGCGAGCGGTGAGAGAAATAGCAGGAGGCAGAGTCGAAAATCGACCGAGAAGTGCAAATTTTTTCGAGCCCTAATCTATTGCATTATAATGTAACTGCATTATAGGAATGTGGCAACCATCAATAACATCAATTATGATACTTCTGATATTCCAGAACGAGTTTCAAACTCCTATTCCAAAACGAGTTTCAAACTCCTAAAAATATAAAAAATTATTAATTAATCTAATATGTAGGCATATTTCTGCGAGCGCATGCAAACCCTTTATTTGCGGGATTGTGCTTGTTTGTTTTAAATGTTAGCGTTTTGTTCGTTTACCTGGAGAGAGAGATAGGGAGGAGGAGGGAGGGAGGGGGAGAGGAGAGAGAGAGAGAGAGAGAGAGAGAGAGAGAACCAGCTGGACAGCTCGATCAGAGTTCTGATGAACTCAATATTAAAACGCTTACATGTTCTATTCGAAGGAGGAATATTTGACGCTTAGCATCGAGAATTTATTAAAAGAAACAGATGTTTGATTTGCGATCTGGTAAATTGTCATTTCGACAAGAAGCGATTTGAAATCCGTGTATGGAAGATGGACGAACCATTTTGCGAATACGAGAAAGTTATCCTCGCGAATCATGGATGTCTATTGTAGAAAATGAGCTCCTCGATTATCTCATAGAAGGCATCACTGATATATGCTTACAAAACCAGGCGCGTATTATGAATTTCCGGTTAAGGATTGAAGGCATTCGAAAAAATCAATTCCGAATCAAGAAGATCCAGCAATTACAAGCAGAGGAAAAAGGCGAAATCCAGCGTAGGCATGGGGTGTTTACAATAAACCGTCGGATTTCTAATCCGACCGAAGTACTCAATTCAAAAAATTCTCTAGTTCTAATCGGATTCTGGTGTTTGTCTCAGAAAGTAATTGGAATGAGTCGAACGGATCGTGAGCAGAGCAATTTTGTGAATTTGCGTATAAATTTATAATAAATTTATAATAAAAGCAGAGGGCATAAAGACAAAGAGGTACGTATGTTAATTATTATTCTAATAATTATTGTGTATTTTATTCTGAAATGTATATCAATAATGGAAATATATACAGTTTTATTTAGTAAAAGAATTCTGGAAAAACAAAAAATATAATCTTTATTAATTGTTAATATAATTTAATTATATTTTTGCAGAAGTATAAGATTTGTCATTATTTTAAAATGGATGCAAATGAGAACAGATCCCTCGAACAGAATCTTTTTGGTAATGAAATAGGATGCCTTCCAACGACACAGATGTGACACAATGAATCATTACATTCTTGTTGTTCAATGTTAAACAAAAAAATGATCACTGTTTTATTTTATCGCTTGTTAGAAGGCACTCATGTTCTCTATGAGAAAATGTTAAGTAATATATATTTTTAGCTTTTTTAGTAATTGTTTACATATGTTTAGAATAAGAAACATATTTTTATATTATTTCAATGAGAATATTTTCCATAAAACACAGATTTTAGACTCCAGAAACCACAAAATTATTAATACATGAAGTTAATGACCATATATCGTTAATAAATAAAAAGAATCATGCAAAAAAGAATATGGAAGGACATAGTCAGTAATTTCCATAAAAAAAGATACAACATCACTGATGAACTGAATGTTCAACAAAATGGAAGAATTTAAAACAAAAATATAAGCATGTACGAGACAATAATAATAAAACTGGTCGTGCTGCACAAACTTGGGAATTCATAAATACTAGACCTGAAATATTACCTCAGTTGCTTCCAGCACTCACGGATTTCGAATGAGAGAAGAAGTCCCTGTACAGATTACGAGGAACGTAATGATGAAAAACCCTGCAGTATCAAATACTTCTACGTTATACGCAATGTGAGGAACGCCAAAAATGCAGTACATCCACATTATTGAAACAATTATATAAACAAAGAGAAAATAAAAAGAACATAGAAATGCAAGTGAATTCAGAAATATTAAAAAAACTCAAGAAGATTTTGTTAATTCCGTAAAGAAGCAATGGATTACATTGACTTCTAAAAGAGATGAAAGTATTAGAATTCTCAGAGAAATTGCGAAAAGTGTGGAACGTATTGCTTACGATCCAAATGTTTAATTAACTTATACGTTTATCCATTAATTCATTACATATGCTTTATCCATTAGTTCATTACATATACTTTGTAAGAAATTTTCGTTGATGCTATCATGATGCTTATTGCATTTTAATTATTTGTTTGATATAGTTTATAATATACGTAGTATTAAATACACATATACATTTAGTTTTATCAATTTTTAATAATAAGATCTCTCTCGTTATCTTATACAATATCCTTATATAAAGTTTCTTCTTATTTAAAGTTTTTGAATTCAACAGTTTGTTTATTTTTTTAATGGTATAAATATTTAACATTGATTTGTTTGAAAAGTTTATGTTTGTTTTTAGAACATGTAAAATGTTTAATTGATTTAATTTAATTATTAAAAAAGCCATTAACATAAAATGGGTGCTATAGTTCCTAGTAAGTAGTAATATAAAGTTCCTTTAAAAATAAGTAGTACTTCTAATTCAAATATTACATTAAGTTTTTGAAGAAATTTATCCTTGCTCATAAGAGAGGTTATTTGTGATGAATTAATATTAGTAATACTTAGCTACAATCAATACTTCTG
>NW_017259255.1:584694-616648 GCF_001594045.1 Atta colombica | reverse complement strand
ATATATATCTTCATACACACATGCACGCACACAATTTATAAATTATTGCTTTTTAAATATAATATATAAATATATTTACAGACTTTTTTGCATCGTTGCTGTTAAACAAGTATATTACAAAATGAAAAAAATCTGTGGAATCCAAAGTCTCACATGTTAAATTCAATTGACAAGTTGTTGACAGTTGTTGATGTTGAAATTGTTTGATGAATCAACAAATGAATATACAATAGAAGTAGGAAAAGAAGATTATAATCATATTTATAAAGGTATTATTTCATTATTAAATAGTTAATTATAACATGTATCTAATCATGATTTAAACAATGAGTAATATGAAATTTGATAACATTTTCTGCATAATTTTTTTAGTATCGTCATTAAAAAATATTTAATAACAAAATTGCACTCTCAAACTCTCTTTACAACTATAAAGTGGTAAAAAATATTTTTGTTTAATATTAATATTTATTTTTATAGATATTGAATTTTATAATATGCTCTTAGAAAAAATTAAATTCAAAGGACAAATATAAAGTATATTTTACCTCATCAGTACCTTCAATAATAATTGACAATCGTAAGCCCAATTATTCAAGAACAAGTTATCATTCAACATGATGACGATGTTTTAGATATTGAAAATTATGATAAAAATGAAACAGATACCAAATGTAGGTGTGTTTAAACTACAATTATAGAAATAGAAAATACAATTACGTAAGGAAAATTTATTAAATTTACTTTTTTCTTTTTAGAATCAAATGAAATATGGACACATGAAGCTAATGCTTTTTCTCTGTACAAAGAAAACTCATTTAATTTTAAATTTAAAATTAATATTTAAATTTAAAATATTTATTTAACACATTTTTAAAATATTTATTTAACTATGTTGATATAACTTTTCGCTGTATATTAAACATCAATAACTATGTATTATAACACTTAACTTGCGTTATTACATTTAACGCTGCTCAAAAATCGGCATCGTTAGCATTACTTTATATAACGCAAAGACATGCGTTACGAATAGCGTTAAAATGGCAGAATATAATTGTCCAGTGAAATTTAATATAACGCAAACTAAACGCAAATGCAAACGTAAATTGATAATGCCATGCGTTAAGACGCATTTACAGAATATGAAATAATGTAAAGCCATATACAAGTCATATAACGCATGTGTTAAAAAGTTTCAGAATAGCCCTATTGGTAACCTACCCTATCGTAAATTGAATAGACAGATAAATTGAATAATAATCTAATATAAAAAATAATCGAATATTGTATACCGGCTTTTTCAACAGGCGATTTGATTCATTTCGACTAATTACTTTCCACAATCTCTTTCAGTTGCACTTTTTCTTGTCTCTTCTTTCCTTTCGCATTTGTATTTCACTAAAATTTCTTCTCCCAGTGGTATTGGAATGCGAGAGAACCCACCGACGGATCTTATAATACCCCCGACTCGGGAGGGACGCTGTCACATTTCCTGGGCGTCAAAAACGTCAGATTAGATAACCCGAAGGCCGCGTCATTTATTAAATCACCGACTGTAAATTCTCTCTCTGAGATAACGAAGGGAAAAAAAGGTAAGAAGAGTAAAAAAGCCCACAAAATAAATCATCTTCGGTTATACATCATTTAAGAAAACCAAATCAATCTCCGATTGAGGTTATCTCTAAGAATCTGACGAGATTTCGAGATTTTCCCCCGACAGGGAGAGAGCACGAGGACTCTTCTTTCTCTTCGGACACCTTAAATGACTCAAGGTCCTCTATTCGGGCTATCGTTCATGCGGAGGGTAAGAAAAATGAAAACATGGAGATCGCTCGATGATAAATGAACCGCCACTTCAGACTCTCAATAAACGCCTTTGTGAAGACTTTGCGGAGAGTATAGCTACAATTGGGGAATCCCTGGCCAAGATGATCAAGGTTCCTCTTGCTAGTAAGTTGACCCCTTTTCAGGGTCTTTATGCAACTATGCCAAAAATCTTCTTCCGTATATAGTACTTTTCCAGAAGATCTTGGTTAATGATAATAATAAAGTTCGCCTCTGCCCCATTAGGGTCAGTCGTGTTGTTACGAAACTTATAAGTAATAATAGTATTACTATTAGGTAAAGTCTGCAGGGCAGAACAGGGTGCCTGTCTCCTTTAATAATTACTACAAGATTAACAATGGATGCTTTCCATTTAGACAACACAGGTCGACACTGTGTAACACGGCCAAACACTGTGCTTAGATACTTAAATGGAACGCGTTTAGTTTGAACTAGATCGCTAAGGTCTATAATATAGATTGCGTTCGAAAATACAAATGATAGATACTCGGAGGCATTCAGATAGAGTTTTTGAACGCAATTCTAATGAGCTCATTAATCATTTGATTGAAAAATGCGGACAAGGAGCGTATTGACATACTTAAAGTACAAATAAACATAATTATCATTATTATTATTTACGATTGTGATAAGTTATAAATATATTTTGCAAATGAATAAAAATTGTATATCAGTTAATAGAAACTTCCAATTTAGACAGCAGTTCCGATGAAAGCAATGCAATGAAAGAATTGAGCAATAATGAAAGTAATAGTATGTCTAGTAGCAATGAAGATCATGCAGATTTATTGTTTTTTCCTCTTCTATATTATTTAACAACTGGTCAAAAAAGACATCGTATTGAGAATTATCTTTTGATTATTGATTTTTGGACAAATTAAGAATTTAAGGAACATTTAAGATTGAATCGGCATACTGCACAAAAACTATAATTGGTATGAAATATATTCATTATCAATTTATACATAATGGTCTACATAATTAATTATTGTGCACTATAATGCATGCATATAAAGTACGAAATAAATTTTTTACAGATGAGCTATATTTATCAAATTTTCCATCGCATTATACACGCAAAGTACTTCGCAGGGCCAAGTGTAAAGGATGGGAAGCTTTTTGCAGGGGACTCAATCATCTTATTCCCTCTCCGCAGGTCTGACGTATGCTCAAGCGTTTTAAAAATCGGTGCTTATACTCGGAACCGTTTCAATCGAACCATAATTCAGATGCTGCCAATAGGATGCAGGAAACCATTGACAAGTTTTATCCCTCCTTCTGTTCTTTTCCCACTCCCGTTATCCCGTTTACTGTCTGTAGTACACGAGACACACGGGCCGCCTGACTCGACTTGCCTTTCTCTCTGTATGAAATTAAGGCTTCACTGGAGGCAGTTAAATCCCTCTCTTGCTGCGGTATTGATCTGATTTCATATTGGCTATTAAAAATCCTTTCGGATAATCTCCTGATTTGCTTGCTGAACTTATTTAATCTCTACCGATCTTTCTCTTTTCTGGAACAATGGAAACATTCCATTGTTCATCTCATTCTTAAACCGCAGAGATCGGATTTCAGACTATCTCTCTCTCACATCCTGTGTACTGAAGATTTTAGAACGTATAGATTATATTGAACTTCTGAATCTCTCTCCTTCTCTATCCCTCTTAATACTGAAAAATCAATTTGACTTTAGGAGGTTTAGATCCTAGGATAATTTAACTATCCTCTCTGCGCATATCCATACAGCTTTTATTCAAAAACAGGACACCATTGCTATTTTTATTGACATCAAATCGGCTTTTGACAACGTCCTTACCTTACATTCTGATCCAAGATCTCATCGATTTGGTTTTCCTCCACTATTCATTAAATTTATTAATAATCTTATCGCGTCCCATAACATACAATTTGTGAAGGGCTCTCTCTCTTCCACATACACTTCGCGTAAGGGTACCCCATAGGAATCTGTTCTCAGTTCCACTTTATTTAATATATATCTTAAAGAAATTAATAACTGTCTAGACCTTCATCTCTCTTATTAAAATAAAATAATTTGCTAATGATATTGTCATCTCTTTGCCTCTAATGTTAATACTCATATAGCTCTGCAATCAATCGAGCGCTCATTGCTGAACATTCAGTCCTATCTGTTGCTTAGAGGTCTGGAAATTTCACCCAGTAAAACATAGATGATGCTATTTTCTAAGAGAAGGAGGACTCCGAATCCAACTTATTGATCAATCTCGATGGCGGAACTATTTCTCCTTCAGAGTCTGTCATTCTTAGGGATGATGCTGGATCCTAGGCTCTCAGGTAGAGCACACATGTGACAGACATACCAATTCATTAATCTGAGACTTGAGAGGAGTCTGGTAAAGAGCCAATCCTAACCCCCTCCTATCTATCTACAAATCCATGATTCGCGTCTGTTTTGAATACGTATCCTTCATCTTAGACAACCCTTACTTAGACAGCAGATTCAAAACCAAGCGTTGCACCTAGCATGTGGATATTGTATTTCCACTCTGATTAATGCACGCAGAGCAGGCATGCCACTCTTGAGGCAGAGATTTGAATATGGCAGCTACTTACTTTCTCAAAATCATCTCCATCGCATCATCCTGTCGTGAATGCCCTTCTATCATTGTCGATATGGCATGTAACCTTTCTCAGCTCTCTTACTTTAGCTCTCATTTTTCAGCAGTTCTTACTTTCATCTCTATGTGGAGACATAAAGATCTAATGCTTCTCCTTCACTTCCAGCGTTCCAGAATTCTTATGACTCTATGATCATCATCATCGCATATTCTACTCTCCTATCTCAGGTCATTGGTAACTTGAAATCTATTCCTCTGCAAGAAATGCAATTGCTTTTCGAGACATTCTCGAGGGCTCCGTGATTTTTTACAGGGATGATTCCAAAGTTGACAACGGTACGTATGTGTATCCGCGATTTACTCTCCTCAGTTAAAATTAAAGGAGATGTACAAACTATCATATCACGACTATCTTTACGGCTGAGGTATGAACTGTATACAACGCTTTGATGATAATCCTTCATAATAATTTGAAAAAAGCTATAGTTTCGGACTCTAAAAATGTTCTTGATGCGCAAATTTTCACAATAAAATACATAACTATATTATATCGTATACTAGAGCACTAATAGAGGAAGCTAAATTTAACAATACTCGAATAAGCTTTATTTGAATTCCTTCGTACTGTGGCATTCGTGGAAACGAGCATGTCAATATTCTTGTTAAGAAAGCTATTTATGATGAAGTCGAAAACTTTAAAGTTCCTTTCTCGGATCTTTTTTCTATACCTAAAATACACTTATCTAACGCATTTGATAAATATATCTCAGAACAAAGGGATCTATTTCCATCAAAACTTTTATTCCAAAAAACAAAAGACTATGGTTTTATGGCACCCAATTCTTTCGGAATCTCATGTTCTCATGCCTCTCAGAACAGCATTCCATGACAGCCCCCTCAGCAATCCTACTGATTCGATTATTCACACCCTACGCAATCCCTCCGCCAAGATATGCCCGATTGTTTGCGAACTTTGATATCGTTTGTGTGCTCGTTGTGAGGCTTCGCCGGCTTTGGACTCATCCCGTCCTAGCGGCACTTCTACTGTCATTTGTCTTCCCGTCGCGAGGATCGGAATCATTCTTGATTCCGCTTAGGTGTCGCTTTTTAGCGGCACGCTGCGCAGAATATACCCTATAATTTTATAATCTCTATTCTATAATCTATATTTATCTCTCATCGCTCCTGAATATTCTATGACGTGATCTGGCTGTATTGTCTTCGCTTATTTCATGGAAAGACAGGAGCTAATAATTAAGAAGAAGAATGAATGAACTATGAGCGAAGGAAGTCTGCGAAAGAGAACAAATAACCTATAAATAAGATGGCAGCAATTTAACGAACATAGAGTACGTATATATAATTAAGTACGTATATATAATTGTATAAATAGTTGTATAAATAGTACCCATACAGCACAGAACATTGAAACAATATTGCTGAGATTGTTTCAACATTCTGTGCTGTATGGGTTAAATATTCGTAGTACTTGCAAATATTCATATATTAAGTTTTCTTTACTTCTTTCATTTTCTTTTATATATTATATTAAAGATGTTTTAAAATACATGATATAGAATGTATTTTCAAATAATATAAATAAAGTAAGTTAAGGAAACATACGAGCCAAAAAACAATTTAATGTTCGTTATATAAATTCATAATATAGATGAAAACACAAACAAAAATAAAAAAAGAGTAAAAAAGTACAGAGATAAAAGTACAGATGTTTCGACCTCTATTGAATTATTTTCAATGTTAAAATCACATGTAATAATCATTATAATCCTAACGGTTAAAATTAAAGAGAGATAATAAAGTATAGAGACTTATTTAAGTGACGAAGTTCGATAGTTTCAATGTTTATACATATTGTTTGTATTTTAGGATAATTTGAATATTTCATACACGTGCAGCGTGTGCGAAACTATTTTCAACAAGGATGATTGGTTATGTCATAAATGCTGAGAGTATAATGAAGTTTACATTGACAGCAATTTGTACTGTTACCTTCAGTGTGGTGAGTATAAATTATATACTTTTCCAGATTATTTTGTGACTTACTTGTTAGTCAGTTTGTAACTTATTATTTTGATAAAAGATTGTGATATAAAGGAGGAGAAAGAGGAAGAGGAGAGAAAGTGAGAGGGAGAGAGAGAGAGAGACAAAGAGAGATGTTATCAAGAGATGTACTAATGTTACATATGACAAATTCCTGAATAACACTAATAATAATAATAATAATAATACAGTATTAATATTGTTACAGTTATTATTAGAGAATGGAACTATAATCCGAAGAAGCTTAATGGCTGATGGTACAGAGGCTATTACCCAACATAAGATATTCTAGATCAGTTAGGAAGCGCAAAATATTTTAGCGTGTTCGATTTAGTGACGACCAAATCACTACGACTACTTTTAAAGGATACTTTTAAAGAAAAAATTTCGAATGGCAAGAGCCTCAAGAGATTGCTTTCACTCTCCGCGATCACTTACGCAAGGAGCCGTTATTCATACACTCAGACTTCACGAAACCATTTATTCTAACAACAGATGCCAGGGTTATGTCAGAATATTAAGGGCGAGATCGGAAAGGATATCGCATATGCATCTAGATTATTGAATAATGCCGAGCAAAATTAGGTTATAGACAAAGAATCTCTAGCAATCGTTTACTGTACCATTTCAGACCTTACTTATACGGTAATAAATTCATCATTCTGATCGACCACAAGCCATTGCAATGGCTTCATTCGGTAAAAGATCCAACATCTCGTCTAATTCATTGGCGTTTAAAACTCGCTGAATACGATTACAATGTCATATAAAACAGGGAAAACGAATTGCAACGCAAATGTTCCCTAGTTCTCTATCTCCAGTTACCTATCCAGTTTCCAATGCTCAGATATACCCTCTCACACGTTCCGACTTCAACAATGAGTTTTGTTTGATTGGCCGAGAAATCCTCGACGCACCAAAGCCATCCCGAATTCCAACTGAAAACCCGAATGTATTTGACAAAACGAATACCCGCCAAGACGCATATATAATGAGATCTGATGACTTTAAGATAGACAAATAAAGCGACGTTTATGACTCAGATAACGATAGCATAAATCACAGTAATAGCAACAGCGATAACGATAATAGCGATAATAGTAATGACACCGAAAGCGAAGTCGTGCTCTTTGACACATCGGATGTACCTTAAGACCTAAACATAAACAATCGTATACGATTCGAGATAACGCGCGAAAATATAATCTCTCGCAAAAATAACTTAGTGATATTCGTTTCTCAGAAAGGCGAGCCGTGCGATAAAGGCGCTCAGGTTTTAGTCGAAGCCGGAGTGCTTCCGAAAATATTAAATGTAACCTTAGCGCGTGCCCAATTCCACGAAAAGGCAAACAGATAATTGTCCTATCAGTGAAAAACAAGGCCTCCGATATAACGGAGAAAGAGATATTTGATGAAACTATATACTTCTTATTAGATGTAATTAAAAAACGCAATCTTTTTCGATATGTCTCGGAAATGTCGATAGCGTGTCATGGGAGAGGATTTGCGATAAGATAAAAACGGTACTGGAAACGTGGAAGTCACAGTGACCGTCTGTAAAAACGACATTACAACGCCTCCCCACGAACAAAGAAAAGAAATTATTCATGAATATCACGCGTCGGCGATAGGAGATCACAAGGGCATGACTAAAACAAGCGCATTCGCGATAGATATTACTGACCGCGTATGAAAAGTAATGTACAGACATACGGCATGCAATTGCAACTGCCACAATTGCCAATTAAAGAAACTAGGCAAACGCCGCAAAACGAAACAACCAATGGTATTAATCACGATATCACGACTGCAGCTTTCAATAAAATATCAATGGATATCATGGAGCGTATCCATCTCGCGCGCTGGAAATTCATATATACTTACGATACAGGATTTACTATCTAAGCATACCACAACAATACCTCTTAAGAACGCAGGAGTGATCGATGTAGCAAATGCTACCTTTGTCAACGATTTTATATGCATATGGGGCCTCAAAAGTACTCTTAACCAATCAGAGCACTCACTTTCTAAATAGCTTGATCAAAGCAATAGCAAAAAAATCATGCGATATAATATAGCATACAGGCTAATGGCTCCATCGAACATTCTCATCATGTGTCATGGGAATACTTAAAATAAGTCGTTCAAGATAAACGAGATTGGGATCTGCACTTAAAACTCGCATGTGTCTCATATAACTCAAGTGTGCATGAAGGTTCAGAATATCCCACACGCGCTAATCTTCAGAAAAACGGCGCGAATACTATCTAGCGAGACTCCACTCGAGGATATAAATAATGATAGTTTTATACCCACTACCTCGAAACTCTGTATAATAAAAGACATACAGGAAATAGCTCGCGATAATCTAAAACGTGTCAAGAGTAGGTCCAAGCAATATTATGATAAAAGTACAAACCCATATATATTTAAAATAAAAGATAAGGTGTTTTTATTAAAAGAATCCATTCACAAGCTAGGCGATCAATATATAAGACTATATGAGATAACCGAAATTCTTAGAAATAATAATATTAAGATTAAGCAGTAAGAACACTAAGATAGTGCATATCGATAAGCTTAAACTCTGCCCCACCAACTCTGAAGTGAGAGGGGCCTATCAGCATCGGCTATCGCAGAACACCACCGACAGTAAAGCCATAGATACCGACGCGTAACCATGCTACCATTCATACTAACGATTTCTATCTGCGGCAATGGGACTCATAGGATACGATTGCGGAGGCGAAGGGTTTAATATTACAACCTTATCGCTACTTAACATCGGCGAATGCAATATGGAAAACAAAACCGAAAGAAGAGGAAGTGTATGTAAAGCTCATGCAATTGAGCAACTACGACAAAACAACTATCATCTAATGCAAGGTGGAAATGAAGACAATTTATTACTGTATAAATGCACTCGCATGTATCAATAGTGCACAATGGAAGAAGAGAATCTCTCCAGGAAATAGGCAAACAAGACTGCAAAAGACTCCACAAGGCAAACACTATCAGAATCACTAATCGACGTGGTAATCGACAAGATCAAGCAAAACATCATCAACATGAGAAACATTATCTTGCCGAATCAGCTATGGTCGGTTCGCAATACCAATGGATACGGAACTTGGGACAACACATGTTGTGTACATGAATGTACAATTGCACAAGCTTTTCCAGAATTACACTATGGACCTTGGAAGCACCGATCAGGAGATCAACAGGACAAATCATCATGCCTTCAAGTACGCATTGTTCACTAACTCTAGGATATTGTATGGATTCAGAGAGAGTAGAAATTCTGACCTCCGACCACTGCCATTTCGAATAGTACGATATATTATATAAAGCCTAACCGCTAAAATATCATCAAGAGATAATCAGTCAACGCCGACAATTTACACGATGACAACCCAGGACACGACGTTCGCTCTCATGAACTTCGAATATCGATGTTTGTGAGTACAGACTAGCCCAAACACCCGAAGCTCCTCATTCTGGAAACACAGAAAGGACAGCAGATCCAAGGTTACAATCGAAAATTTGGATATTTTCCTCTACGTCAATTCCAAATTTATCTACGTAGAAAAATATGTCAAAACCCAGCTTACGCAGCTATACAGGGATATGGAGCAAAAATGCGCATTAGAAAGACAGATACTGAAAAACGCGCTCACTCTCGCCAATATCGCATCGGACGAAATAGCCTACCAGATCACGAGAAAGCCGGGATACATCGCCGTAACCGGAGATAATCCACTTGGTAAAATGCAGTAGAAGTTAAAATACGGTACGTCGAACACTGCTATAATAAATCCCAATATCTCATCGAAACACTCTTCCTGTTACTAGTTCGAGAATTCTGTTAAGAACGAGCATGCAGAGGGATTGCAATGACATTCTTGATAATGTACAAAATCCATGGAATCCGGAACAGAGATTAGATTAACGCCTAAATCTATTGAAGTACTGGCCACCACTAACCACTCGAATCGTTGACGAAATCAACATGACACTATACCAGATTACTATCTTTGGCAACAAGATCTATAACAACGAAGACATCGATCGCTTACGTTCACATATTATTTTCCCATGGAAAAACCATTGATGCTTAACACGATAGCTATGGAAGGAGCAATACAGTCAGGTAGCATTTCTATAATTAACCTGCTGGACGAGGATTCGCTGAACCGAATCGCAGAATCAGCTGGAGTAAGGCTCTGGACGGACTTCGTAATATTTGAATCAACCAGTGCAGGAATCCTGGCAATCTTCATCATCATCATCAGGATAATAAAATTGGTCATCGATACTCTGATACATGGATATGCCCTGCATTCAGTCTATGGATGGAGTATGCATCTATTGGGAGCAGTCTGGAGCAGTGATATACCCTGCTCTTGCACCTGGGAGGCAGACCATAGGAGGAACCAACAGCACCCGAAGATAATTCCCTCGCAGGCCCTCTCTCACCCACCGAGGAACAACGTCCAAAACCTAAATCCTCTAGTGTCAGTGAAGCGAACGAAACTATAAAGACATCGCATTATCAATATTCCGAACTTCGTAGATATCTACAATAGCAAACAATAGAGATGTAAGCATATAAGCGTAAAATATTAATATTACGTTAATGTGGTGACTTAAAACACTACTAATTGAGTTGCCGGGGCACGCGTACGATCCGCGCCCTAAGTCCTCCGGTGCCATACTTGACGTTGACCAAGCGAAAACTGCCATATCGAGACAGACGATTAGAAATACAATTTTTGACATCACTTTTTAAAATGGAAAATAGTTGCTTCAAATCGATGACATAATGAAATATATCAATGGATTTGTTATTAAAAAATTATTAGGTATTTATCACATTTGTTCAACATTTCTTATTGCGAAATCAACTCAATTTTGATTACTGTAAAAAACAGAGGTAATTTAATTTTTCCTTCGGATGACGTTATAAAAATAACAAAATATTGTGAAACAGTTATTCAATTAAATTCTAATATCATTCGCATTAGAAATAATATTAAGACAATTATAACTATGAAAGTGTTTAACGATGTTGCCATTCAGTATTTAATGACAGCGCAATGTCAGAACATATAATGCATCAAAATATATTCGACAATCATAAAACGGAACTTATTAAAAGCATAATTGTAATTTATGTCAATTTACGTTTATTCCACAAGGCCAAGTGCGTTAATAATTCAATAAAAAAAGTACATTAGACATAAATTTACAAAACTGTTTCATTTCAAAAACGAATGAAAATTATTTTTTTATGTATAATTGTGTATATTAATATTTATTTATCCCTTCATTATCACATCCTAGTATATCATTTATAAAAAGTTTTGTCATCAACAGCTGAATCTATAATCTTTGTCAATTTCGACGTATGCGCAGAGACGACGAATATCACTGTAGCTTTCTCTCTTGCACAGATTTTGAACACATTTTTGATGCCACCATTTCTTCTTTATGTCTGTATACTCAAAATTATGATCCGGTAAGTACTCATGGGCGCGTTTGACGTGCATTACGCGTTATGACGTTTGGAACTGGGAACGTTTGATGCAGTTTTATGTAGTTATGGTGAAATGGAGACTGACAGCTTAGACGAGATTCAGATCAGTAAAAAGAAAATATAAAATAAAATAAAAGTAAAAAGAAATTAATATACATATTACAAAATGAATTATATGCACATGTATGCATGATTAAAGTAGAGATTATTTGTGTTTTCAAAATCTTGAATATTTTCACTGCATACTTTAGAAATATTATTGTTATTAATAGAGGTATTTTTATTATAAAACTTTAATATAAAACATTTTTTAATATCTCGAACAGTTTTTGAGAAAAGAAAAAGCCATAATTAAATTGTTCTACATATAAGAGGCGATTTCATTCTTTAAAACCATTTTTTCGCCCCAATCATTTTTATATTTATTTAAATAAATCTATTTCACTTATGTAGAAATTTATAAAATCTAACATGAGATTTGTGTATTGTGTAAAAAAAATTTATTTACTCTATTTTATTACAGATTTCTATATGAAAGCAAGAATTGCTGTTTTGTGGCAGAAGGTTCAGCATATGAGACTGAAAAAGAAATTGAAAGGGGAAAACGAAAAAAAATATAAAAGAAATTTTTCTCATCAGATTCCGATTCTGATAAAGACATTACGAAGCATAACAAGAAGTCACTTTCATTATCGCTAAGTGTTCCTTTTACATGCAAACAAATTAAGAAAAATGAAATAAAAGAAACAGAACTTAATGATCTGATGGTTTCCTATCTTCTTCATTCGAAAGTGAGTTATAAGCTTGTAATGAATATTAATTAAGAAATCACATCACAAGTCCAAAAACTTTAACATGCTTTAAAAAAACTTGATTTTAAGAATCTGAACACGAGAGATAAACAACAATGGTAAGACTGATAGTCATATTATGTTATTTACACAACAATTTGATCACAGCATCTTGTTCAAATATATCACAATCATGTACAAAAATATTACCGATTACTACAGAAAGAATTTCTACTTTTCTAGCCAAAAAATCTGATACTAATTCTGATACTAGTAAGTTTTCTCTTCAAGTTTAATAATATTACTCATTCACTCGAACAATGATATGATTTCAAGAAAAACATAGTCTCTATATCTTTCCATTAAACTTTTCTCTTTGACAGTAAATGTAGAGAATTATGATGAATATAAAAATATCAAATAAACACCAGACTAATTGATACAGTCTATTTCGAGATCTTCTGTGTTGTCTCATAACTCTTTTTTACATTCAAGACGCTTCAATTCCGTTCTGGGTCTGTTCAGCTTTTCTTTTTTACATCTCCCATCAAAAAATGTATAAATTCTGATAATGATAAATTCTCTCATAAAGTCTCATAAAGTTAATACAATTCCAAAAAAATATAATGCTTTCTGTGTATTTTTTTTTAAATGTAGATAAAGAAAATAAAAGCTAAATGAGAAAGTTCGTTCGATTAGAAGAAATTAATAAGAAGATAGATATACTTATCACGAATCAAGGAAGGCTTAACAGGTCTCTTCTCCTAAATGAAAAAAGGTTTTCAAAAATCTACAAATCTTCCAGATTTATCTGTTAACACAAAAAACTGAACTAAACTTGTTAAAAGAATATTTACAAGATGATAATAATTTCACAATTATGGTGAGTAATCATCTATTTTTATATGTTGATATTTATTCATTTATTTTTTACTTTTAATTATTTTTTTACATATTATGTTATTTTTTAACAAAAAAAGCCTAAGTTAATATTTATTTAGGCATGTTAATATTCATTTCAGCATTTTTCAATCTTTTTCAATTTTCGGTGCATTAAATAACAATACAGTTGCAAAATAATTTAATTTATAGCTAGTTGATGATATGAAATATTTTCTATTGCTATACATTTCTTGTGTGATTATTCTTTTTTTCTAGTGTGATTATTTAAATTCTTTCATCATATCCAAATCTACTACCAAATTAAGGATGAGATACAGCATCGATAAATGATATTTCGATATTTTTTCATCCGATAAAAAACATCGATAATTTTGTCAGTGATATTTCATTAAAATTGATACAAAATATGCCGATATCGACTTTCGATACGTAAGATCAAATGCACTACAATGCACTGGTGCCACGAATGTCGCGATCCGTGATCCTAGGTGACACTCTCCGCTATTTTTTCAAATCAATGGCTGCATTCAGCAGACTCAACAGTTGAGTAAGCGCTGAATGCGCCCATTGATTAGTTTCGGGTGTGATCCACTAAAGGGCTGCAAAGGCTTCGAAACATATGATTGGTCACGTAAAGTAAAGTTAGAATGAAGCAACGGCACTGACAGAGCACTGACTCCTTGAATGCACTTAAGCTTAGCACTAACTGGACAATTGGACATTATTCTTCGAAACTTCAAGTTTGATCTTCGTTTCGTTATCTTGCTATTTCACACAGCAGCATAATCATACAGTGAGTATAATACATATGTATCAAGTGAATATAACATGTATCAACTGCCAAGAAGATTACCATTAAATTATTGAGTAATGATTACGTTTATATCGTATATATTCAGGCTATTAAGGAAGAATTTAAATTATGCTTGTTACGCCATACTGTATGGAATTCATTGTCCAAAACGATTCAATGAAACAAAATCGCTACAATAGATGAACAAGTTCTTACAAGGTACTCGAAAACTCGCTACAGAGAAATAGTAATTAATTTTTATGTTTTCGACATAATAAATATACATAACATATTTATTATCACTTTTATTATTTTGTACAGACAAAAACCACAGCAATAAGATTTCTTCATCTACGTATATCTATAAGTATATTATTACAGATTCTTTATGTTTACCAAAGAGAAATTAATATTTATTAAGACTATTTTTTGTTTTTATACTGAAGAGAACATATAATGTTATATTAATTATTTGTGTACCTGAGAGAATAGATATAGTTATAGATATTTCATAGTTAATTTAACAGAGATATGTTGATAAGTTATGTTTAAAAGAAAGACAAAAAATTAATTTTTTAAAATATATTTAAAAATTAATTCTTATAATATGAAATATGAAGATTAAAATGCAGATAAAGATAAAGATTTTATGTTCAAGGTTAATGTTTAAAAATAATTTTGAAAATACTAAACGTTTTATTTGTGTTAAATTTTACATATACGCTATGTGTCAAACATATTGAGACAATAAAAGTTTACTTTTATTTTATCATTACATAAATTGTACAGTTTATTAAATATTGTATTTTTATTTTTTATGTTTATAAATTTAGTCTAGATTTAAATCTTGAGTATGTAAATTTAATTTCTTTTACATATTCATACTTTATTTATACTTTATTATCTGGATTCTCTGAATTTGTGTTACAAACATAATGAGAAGTATTAACGGAAAAATTGTTGCAAAATAACAACGAGTCAACAACGAATCAACAAAAATTATATCTGAATTTAACATTATTTTTAAAGCATTTACGAAGAATTATATATTATAAATTTAAAAAAAGAAAACTTGAAACACAAAAAAAAGTAAACTGAATTTTAAAGTTGCAAAATTGTAATTTCTTCATCCAGAATTTAAATTCATCGATAAAAATGTCTAACTTATTATCAATAATATTAAAATAATTTAATAGTCATTGATAATATTTAAAAAACAGTCTAAAATTTAATTTTGTTATAGTAATCTGTTTTATATTTTATTGATTTTATTAATAATAAGTTTATTATAAAATATTTTCCAACAAACAATAGATAGAGAATTTCTAACAAACAAGTTAATTAAATATAATTCCTACGAGTGATACTCGTTTATTATGACTATCAGCTATTCATAGTTAAACGGTGAAAAAACTATGATCAATCATAACATGGAGCTTAATCAAACGGGAAGCTCTCAATATTTATATGTGTCTTAAAATATATCACTAAAATAATTTTTAATTTTTAATAATGATTGATTATTTTGTGTTTATCGTTAATTAATGTTTAATTATTGAAGATTTCTCTTTAAATTTTGTTCTGTCTATATAGTAACATAAGTATCTTTTTATTTGTTTGTGATATTGTATGTATGTCAAACATTATCAGATGTGCAATTTATTTCTTTATTGATATAATATTATACTACCAAAGTAAAAGCACTGTTAATCTTTTTTATTACAATATATATATTTGTAAGCAGAAGTGAGAAGAGAAATAAATAATTCTAAAAATTATTTCTTATGTACATTGTTCTAGTAGCTCTTCCTAGATGATATAAATCATTGCCTATGTCTAAAATTAGAAATATTTTACATTACAAATTTTTAAAACTATTTAGACTTATTTGAACTATAATAGAGACAGAGAGTTAATTTGTCAACAATTTTATCCTCCAACATTATTATCAAATATGTCGGATTCTTGTATTCTATTTCATTTTCAGGTAATGATAATCTTGCAATAATATAAAGCACACAAACAGTAAATATATAATAATATTTACAGTAAATAATATTTATTACAGCTCGAATAGGATGATATAATAGTATTCTATGCTTAGAAAAATTTAAAATGTCCTTTTATAATATCGTTCATTCTTTCATACTATTACAAACAGTGCTCAATTCTGCATTGAATGCTGCTTATGAAATATTTTCACTAGGATTTCCAAATGAAGTAAACAACCATGGTTCTAATAGATAACCATTATTTCTTGAAAGAAGAAATGTGTTCTAATATTTTATAAAAGACATATTTCAGCTTAATATTTATAATATATATGCATAAAAAGATATACTGTATAATATAATATTATATAATATGTATAATATAATACACAAAATATATTTCTCATATAAACTGACCAATTAAATGCGTTTGCTGATCTCCATTTTCATAATTTTATCTCAAAAAAAAAGTTCTAATTCTGCTCATTTGTCATATTGCAGCATCATGAACTGAACCAGGAAATCGTGCAGAACAAGCAATAATTTTATAATTTGAATCACAAATCTAAAATATTATTTTATAATAAATAAAAAGTCACATAATAAAAAAATCACAAAAGGACACAAATATATATACGCATTATGTTTATTGAATGTTTTCCTTTTCTATTAATATGTACAAACGGCGAATTATCATTATCAGTAACTGATAGAGATATAATATCAACATGCGTTCCATCAATTATATCACAAACACACCGCGACAATCCCCATTTTTCATAAAACCTAAACTAATGATTTCGTACATTTTTATTAAATTTATGACAAAATAATAACGCGAGGAGCAGACTTCCAAAATGCATCCAATATTTCCATCCAATATTTCATTTTTTAAGTTAGAGATAGTATATTCAATTGAAAGATTCATATATAAAGATTCATATATTTTAACTACTTTATGATGTTATAAAAGCATTTTTTCATCATCAATTTATGTGCTGAAAAAAGCCTAGATACTTGAAATAAATTATACCTTTTAACTAGAAATGTTAAACAAAATTGTTTAACTAGAAATAATTTAGCAATTTGTTTAACATTTTATATCTTAATAATTGGCAAATTGTTATTTTCAGTAAGATGCGTAATTTCTTTGTGGCTTTCTAGTTTTCTGAAAATTATAAATTTCTCACGATTAAATTGCATTTCGTGTATAATTTGACTCACAGAAGATTGGCTTAGGGAAATTGAAAAATTTACTCCAATACAATTTTGAAATGAGCCAGTTGCCATAAAATTTAACAAAATTAAAACCTATTTTTTAAATTAATGATATTTTTTGTAATTAACTTTTATTATACCATACAAATAAAAAAATTTCAGAAATATATCCATTATTTACTTTGACATATAAGGAAATTCTTGAATTTGATGGATTGTAATATGGTTCAATTTTATGAATTAAATCTATAGTAATTTTTTTTTTTAGTAATTTGCTGATCTATACATTTGTTTAAAATGTTAAAATAAAAGAGGGAATATCAAATGAATTTGTAACAAATCCTTTATCCCTTATATGTCTTCTTAACATTCACATGTGATTTCTTAAAAATAGGTTATATTTATAATAATAATATTAACAGTGATATTTACAGTTAGTTATATTTTGTAACAATACCTATTATATTCTTCTTCAATTAAAAATCCAATATATAATCCAAAATATCGACGTTCATTATATATAAAAATAGCGGAAATACTTTTTATTTGACAAACTGAACTTATAATATATATATTTACTGAACTTATAATATAATATATATTTACGTAACATTTTTACAGACAATTTCTTGTTAAACGTAAGATTGACGAAAAATCGTAAGCATTTATGAACGATCGTATGTTTTACGATAACGCGTAGAATTACAATTCCAGTCATAAGTGTTTGCAAATCTTACGGAAACAAGTTATGAGCCTTATGAGTCTACTTAGAATTGACTATTAATTTGTTTTGTCTATGATTTTGAGTTTTGCAACAACTCTTTTGAATCAACATAAAACTACATTAATGAAACAAGCATCATATACTTTAAGTACAAATGAAATAAATGATTTCGAAGAGAATTTTACTTTCACTGATAAAGTATTCGAGAATAATATTCTTGACAATAATTTAAGTAAGTTGATACTATAGCATTTTATTTAAAAATAAATGTGTGCAATTAAATTGATAAGTATTATCGATAACTGGCAATGCGATGAGATATTACACGTTATTTAAGGCATATAAAAACTTTATTCTTTGTACTAGCAAGGCCATGAAGAGCAGTGTTGGGGAATTTTCTCTATCAATGTCGCGCCAAGGAACACAATTTATGTCGATTGCCGTACGCAAAAATTAAATTTGCAAATTATCAAAATGTTCCTACATTTTACAAAATTTAGCCAAATCTTCTTTACGTGATTTTTGCTATTAAATATCCTTATGGATAGGAAGAAATTCTCTACGACTGGAAACACTGAGGGTGCGATTACATGGAGCGCGGTACAGTAACTAACTAGGCAATTAGGAAACCCCGTACCGTCTATTTCTTTCGCTGATATTACATGGAGCGTAGTTTGTGCACGGGCTAGTAATAAACTCACATTACTATACATTGAGTTAGACAATTTCCATAAAAGTAGAAGAGATAACATTGGTAATAACGAAAATCCTCTAGATGAAACATTTTAATTTCTGCGAATTGGTTACACTATGTAAGTAGAAGTCTATCAATTTGCGAAGCCTGACATATGCGAACGCAATATAAAACGATTAGGAAGATATTAATATATTTAATATTTTTTATGAAGTTGAAAATATTTTTTTATGAAGTATAAAGATATAATATAGTGAATAGGTTTTTCATGTATGATCATTTAGAATATATTTATTATTTTTAATTGTTAAACGTTTTCTACATCTTTATCTTTACGGAAATTGTATTATCTCTATTTATTGTGATGAAAAATATTTATGAATTTTCTTCTTTTATTTTTTGTAACCTCATTTTTCCCGGATGTTGGATGACATGTAATTAATACTTAATTTATTAACATCAAATTTATAATATTATGTGTTCACTTTATCGCTAAATATGTCCGAAGAAAGAAAACATTTAGTAAGGATTCAAAAATCAAAATTGGAGTATTCCAAACGAAGAATATACTTTTTAAAATGTGTTTTGAGTAAAGTAATATTAAAAAATCTGCCTTGCAGTAAGAACCGCCAATATAAATAATATTCAGAGCTTGCAGCAGTAGGTATACTAGGCGGGTTCTAACCTATGGGGCTAGACGGGAGCGCAGGGCGCGGGGGGTACTCGTAGGTGCAGGAGGAAGGTGCGGGGAAGGAAGAGGGAAGGGCTCGGTCGGCTACATCGCTGTTTATGTAAACATAGGACCCCGGTCGATGGATTACATAAACATGATGACGTTTCACTATGCCTTTCATATTTTTCACCGCAACCCTCCCAAACATTCCACGTGACATTTTTTTTCGTCACCCGTCGCCGCCACCGCCACCGCCACGGACCCCGCGTCCACTCCAAAATGCGTTTTTGGGCCGCTGCTGCCGCAAACCCCGTGTTCACCCCAAAATGCGTTTCGAGCCGCTGCCGCAGATCCGGCGTCCACCCCAAAATGCGCCGCGGTATTATAACGCGAACAAGATGTTTGTCTAGGTGACACATTGTTCTCACAGTTCTTTTTTTCAAGATCAGAAGCCGTCGATAACGATATTTTTTTTTCTAAGAAGAGATCGGTGACACATCGTCACTACTGCGACCCCAATAAGAGATCGGTGACACGTCGTTATTACTGCGAGCCAATAAGAGATCAGTGACATGTCATCATTATTGCGACCCAATAGGGATGATAGATAATGAGACAAAGAAGTCATAAAACGATGTAGAAGTTGAAAATATTAGAAACGTTGAGAACATAACTAACGTATATTAGAAACGTGAAGAAACGGATCCGGAACAGTTCGCGAATCAGAGACGAAGTATTTGAAGTGCTTGAAATAGAAGTAGACTTTGAGAATATAATGGACTAAGAATCATCTGACGAAGAAATGCTATCCGACGATAGTAGATATGTTAGTGATATGAGCGAGTATGAAATTGATCGCGTAGAAAAATTTGTGCAGCCTTCGGAAATCCATACGTTGAACGCTTGTACTAAGCACTGTGTGATCTACAATTATTATACAACGGATGGTGTTTTAACTGTATGCACAGCATGCATGATTCGTATAGGTGACATTAACGATGTATCATATCAGGGAGCATGAGATTGATTCTTTCGCTAGACTAGAGGCAAGTCGTGCACGAATTGCAGAGGACCTTTGTACAGTATATTCTCATGCAACATATGCCCACTCTGCACACATTGAAAAAAAAAATTATTGAATAGTACTGGAAAATATGTGGGAAGACTATAATGTAGATGATGTGTTGTATGTTCTCGGTAACCCACAAAAAAAAGACACAGATATGCGAATATCGCCGGTGCAATTCCTACGCGATCGAGAATTAGGTATACGTGATGAGAAACATGGAATAGTTATTAAAGAGCCCGTTTCTGACTGGTCTTTACTCGCGCAACAGAAAGTATACCCATGGTTACGAGACAAATATGATGAGTATGAAAAGAGACATTGGTAGAATAGAAATGTCAGTATAATAAAGGACGATTATTATTGGGCGAAAAAAATCACAGATAAGAGCCAAGGTTGCATGTGCATTAAGATTCCCGCGGGTAATGAAAAGTGTGTCGAACTGATTATTGACAATATATGGATGGAATTTCGTGATCGCGTTCTTGCACTAAAACTATTTTTCAATAGATGCGACGAACAATGCTTTGAATGCGAACAGTGCACTTTTGCAAACAAACATAATGAAAAAGTGTTAGAACGTTATGATATTCTAGATGTTGCAACGTGTGTGAACGAATCACGTGCAAGTGCTCCGTGGAAGAGTGCGACGTGATCTAAAAAACTGTGAAAAGATATGGAAAATCATGAGCAAGTGGAACGCGAACTGTTGGAGCAGTGCGGCCAGGTCGCTACTCTGGTGGCTGCAACGAGTGCATCGAGCAGCTCGAAGAACTTTGTCGCCAAGCGTCTGCACCTCGCCGTTGGACACAGACAAGCCGCGGTGGATCGCGGGTGCAAAGTCGCAATTGGAGCGACGTTTCGTGCACATTGGTGGCGAGTACGCGAGTGGCGAGTACGTGAGCAACGATCTCTTGTCTGGCGAGAAATCGACGCCACGTTCGAGAATCGTACATTGACAGTTGCGGTGATAAACTCTAATCACATCGAGCCACAGCAGTTTTTAGAAGACGCTAGCAGTGTAGTTCTAGAGCGAGTGCGAGACGCTGTAGAAAGATACGGTAGTGTAAACATCATTCAACGGTGAGTTCGTGACGAAGGATAAACGTGATAATAAGAGCATAGTTACAAAGAACAGCGAGATATACCGATACACCAATTTGCGCGAGTGGTATGAGCAGCACCACTCATCCAGCCTATCGCTCGAAGAATTCCAGGAACGCGATAGCGGATGGACATTGTTACGTATATTGAATTTGACTATCAATGTGAACAAACTAAATCCTCTGCGCGCGGGATGTCACATCGAAGTGCCACGAGAAATAGCGACGAAACGAGCGGTAATCAGTGTTCGACGGACAATGCGTGTTTCGCATGGTCGGTGGTCGCCGCTCTGTGAAGAGTCCAGTTGAAAAATATACGGAGCGGGAATCGTCCTATCCGCATTACATGACAGTGTTGAATCTCACGGATATCGAATTTCACGGATATCAATAACGTTAAAAGACATTTCTAAATTTGAATGGTTGAACATGGTGTCGATCAACGTGTACAGCATCGAGAATAAACAAGTCCTTCTTCTGCGGCTCACCGATGACAAGAAGGAGAAACACGTCAATCTCCTGTATCTACAAGATTCATACAACGACAACCTTGGTCACTTTATATCAAGAACCTGTCGCGTCTCGTGAGTTCGCAAATTACTAGGAAAAAGAACAAGAAGTTTTTCTGCGACCAGTAAGTATAATAAGAAAAGCCAATAAAAAACAGTAAAAAAGAAATAGTGAAAAATGATTTCTCTATTATTTACAGGTGGTAACTCCATTACTTCGGTTCGTGCGAAAAATTGCAATTGCACGAAGTGGACTGCCACTGCAGAAAATCAACGATTGCGCCAAGCGAGGATGACAAGTGGCTCGAATTTGGAAATCTGCAATAAGAAGCGCGTCCCATTCATCGTCTACGCCGACCTGGAGTGCGTCCTACGTAAGACAGAATCCGACAAGGAAGATGCGTCGTCGTACGCGTATCTGCGGCATGAAACGCTTAGCATAGGCTATTACGTACGATGCGCGTACGACAACACATTATCGTCATATTACTTCCATCGCGATGAAGGCTGATAACGTGGTTCGCGCAACAACTCAACGATTTGGCACATCGCGTGAAAAATATCATATCCGCCAACGTTCCCATGGACACGTTGTCTAAACAGCAATGGAAGGCATGCTGTAGCGCGATGCGTTGTCATCTGCGAGAAACCGTTCGCGCCGGACGATACGCGAGTCCGCGATCATTGTCATCTCACCGGTAAAGCGGTCCAGCGCATTCAAATTGTAACTTAAATTATAAAAATTCATTCTATATTCCGATGGTATTTCACAATTTATCGGGCTATGATGCCCATTTTATAATTAAGGAAATTGCTACTGCGTACGATGGACATGTAGATGTACTACCGATAACGAAGAAAAAATATATTTCATTCACTAAACATGTCGATAGCACCAAAGATAAAAATGAAAAGAATTTTCAGAAAAAAAAAATGATGTAAAAATGATGTTAAGATTCATTGATTCTTTCAAATTTCTAAATGCAAGCCTCAATAAATTGGTGTCGTATCTCGACAAAGATAAATTAAAAATTGTACGCAACCTGCAGCAATGCACTCGTCACGGTCTTCGCATAACAAAGATTCACTGGGTGCTATAATTCGCTCAATCTCTATAGTTCCGCGATTACATTGAACTCAATACACAATTTAGAACGCGCAAAAAACGATTTCGAAAAAAATTTGTATAAACTAATGAACAACGCGATATTCGGTAAGATCATGGAGAATGTACGCAATCACGATGTAAAATTAATAACAAAATGGGACGGACAGTACGGCGCGAAGGCAATGATCGCGAAACTGAATTTTCACAGCCGCAGTGTCTTTGCGGAAAATTTGATCGCTGTCGAAATGCGCAAACAAGCGAGATAAAGTTCGACAAGCCGATTTACGTGGGTATGTGCATACTCGACATATCGAAAGTCTGCTTGTACGAATTTCACCACGAGTCACGAGTACATGTCACCATGTATCGCGACAAATACAAGATCATGTACACCGACATGAACAGTCTCATTTACCATATAGAATGCGATGTTTACAAGAATACGAAACACGATATCGCTAGATTTGACATGAGCGATTTTCCGGACAACGTGTATGGTATGCCTCTCGCGAACAAAAAATGTACTCGGCCTGATGAAGGACGAAAATAATGGTGCCATAATGGCCGAATTCGTTAAACTGAGAGCGAAGATGTACGCGGTGAGTGGACGGCAAGAAGGACACTAAAAAGATGAAAGGTGTAAAGAATAACGTCGTAGCGCGAACGATAACGTTCGATGATTACACGCGGTGTTTGAACGAAGAGATCGAAATGACTCGCCATCAATCGTGTATACGATCTAAATTACACGAGATATACACGATATTCGAATCGAAAATCGCTCCGAATCCATATGACGACAAATAATACGTCGTACCGAACTCGACGGAGACATTACCGTGGGGGCATTGGCGGATACCTTTGTAATATATGTTACTATTATTTATTGTAATTTACACTTTTTTTTCACATTTATACAAATATTATTAATATGTTTTTATGTAATAGCATTTATTATTAATATTACGATTGTTATACTTTCATATTGTATAATATATATCGTATGTTTTTAACATTTATATACTACTAGTATTTCAATTTTACATTTTATGTATCCCATATTTTTTTTTATCATTTATGCATATTATGTATTATTATTATTTTAATTTACACGTAATGCATGTTTTTTTACATTTATATAAGTATTATTATTATGTTTTATGTAGTACCATTTATTATATGTTACTATTATTTTTCATTTCATGTATCGTACATTTATATATGTATATTCCGAACGAAGATAGAAAGAATAAAAAAAAAATGTTTATATATTTATATTGATATATTTTTTATATATAGAAATAAAAATACACGAATCAAAATTTTATCAAATGACATTGTTTTTGTGTATCCATGAATTGTGCGATCCATCGAATCCCAGCCGTACACCTTATCTCCTTTCCGGCGCAGTACTTTCTCCACGAGATACACGTCCGGATGAGTAGATGCAACATGAGCTCGTAAAACGCTTCAGCGACGGATTTTCCGCAATAATTCTCGAGTAGATAGATTACAGGATTGGTACGCTGCATCTTAACGATTGTAAACATCTCGGTATCTCGGTATCCAATTTGGTGTGTAACCCTTCTCAAAAATCGTCTTGTACTTGCTCACGCATACCGAATCGCCCACTTTAAATTTTGACGGACCAGCAATCTTTATCGCGCTGTACACCGTGTCCAAGAGTCTTTCGGCGATCGCGGGAGTTACGTCAGCAGGTCGTATGCCGATAGTCCGATGCTTGCGCGTAATCTGACACGAGATGCGACTCGTCGATCTACTTGTAATTGCCATTAAGTGTAAACATCTCCCACATGTCGTTTTTGAGCGTGCGATTGAACCGCTCGACTACTGACGTTTTCAATTCGAATACGTGGAATAGTGATTAACATCGTGTTTTTTCAGGATTTTCTGCACATCGACGTTGTAAAATTCCTTTCCCATATCCGTTTGTAAATTTTTCGGACATCTTTCACTCGCTCGAATTATCTCAACGATAGCATTAGCCGTCTCGCTTCCACCCTTGCTCTTGAGCGATATGGCCCACGCATACTTGCTCAACACATCGATGATGATGAGTATGTAGTGGTAGTCTCTGTTGAAACCTGAGTATGGACGCATCTCAACGATATTAGCCTGCCACAACGTCGAGGATACGACATCGTCGTATCCTCGAACTATGACGCGCCTTCGCGGAAAATATCTTCTCGCCGGAGCATGCAATTCCTCGACGAGTCGACGTCTCTCGGAGCTAATTTTTCTCTTTTTGCTGAATCTCTTTTTCATGATTTAACGCGTAATACACAGAGCAAAAGAATTTTTTTTTTCTCACTGATAGTACTCTGACTGACTCGTTTGATCTGTACGCGATTTAATTTATAATAAGACCGGCTTCGCGAAGTTCTTCGATCGACAACATCTCGTTGTCATGAGCGTTGTTGTCCGCTCGGTGCGAAGCATCGAGCAATCGTAGATGATTCACTAGTTCGTTGGGATCGTCCTAATGCACGTAATCAATCGTGTCATTCAGTATCATTGCATGAAGTAATCCCTTTCCAGATTTATCTTCTGTTTCTTGGGTGTAATCGACATCAACGGCGCGATAACGTATTTGTATTTGTATCCCCTATTGCTCAATAATCGGCCCTGCGATTGATGCTTGTGTTTGTGCGCGTTCGTCACTAGTAGCATGCTCTTGTACTTGTTCATATTGTCTTCCGTGTAGAGGAGATCGTCGGGAATTCTCTTGAAAATCAACTCGTAAAGACTAGGTGTACCGACGTATCGTACATCGTCGATAATTATGTTGTCCGCATCATTCACGTTTATTGCCAAACATCAATTCATCCTTGTGTAGGTAAATGCCGTACACATAATCTACAATGCTCTTCTATTTATCTCGCGTTCCCCTCGACGTACTTTTGACCCAACGGACCCAAGTCGGCTTGCAACGCCTCTCGATCTTTCGACGTTTGCGACCGATTTTGAACCTTTGTCGCTAGCGAGTCTTCCATCGTTTCGAGAACATTGTTCAACGACTCTATCGTCGGTACAATTTTGGTACGCGATGTAGAGGTTATCGGCTGTACACGATTGTGCGATCGATTATCGGGTTTACGCGGGATCGCGGAACGCTCGAACGTCTCGCTCGCTTCCTCCTCCTCCTCTTTTCTCTCACGCTGCGTCATCGTCGCGCGACTGTCTCTTTATCGCGCGCACGGGGCTGTCAACAATCTGCTGCAGAGGTTTGATAATAGGCTTAAAATGTCTGTCCAATGCTATGTCCTCCTCGATTCTACCGGTCTTTAGAGCGCGGTTTCTTACGGATCGACTCGCTCGTTTTCTCGATCTCCCTCGCAATTTTTTCACGCAATTTTCTCGCGCACATCAGCCATGTTCGTCTCTGGCGAAGTATTGACAATGACTAGTCACGTTACAGTATGGTGAACTCGTTAAATCTCTTTCTGTATCTCCCGTCTTTAAGCGCATTGGCCTTGTCTATCACTAAAAATCCATATTTTTTTGCCAACAGTCGCGACATAACAAACAAAATTCATCGTACGACATGTCGGTATTCACGTGATCGTTGTAAACGTGTCTCAAGTTGGTACAATCCTGTTTGAACAGGATCAACAGTTCGCGTTGTCGTGTATCAGATGTTTAGGTATTTTCGCGTACGTCTGACAGACATAGAAGCAGTTTGCGTGGCGGTCCATCGAAAAGTATTCTCTCACCGCATCCTGCTTGTTGCATGCTACGTCATCAAAGATAAAAATAGAATTTGGGCGCGCCTCGCTCGATGGAACGACATCGCTATTGTTGGAGAACGTAAAGTAGCCGATTTCATCAATAGACATAAATAAATTTTCGAGATATCGATACTTTGACTATTGCAGCGATTTCGAATAAACGTACACATTCTCGAAACGTACGCTGTTTGGATTCTCGAGCAAGCTTACGAGAACGTTTTACCACAACTCGACGGGCCGCAAATGATTGCGCGTATAGTACTCGGCAGCATTTCGTCATGCTTGCGCTTCTCCGCGCTGCCTCCCATCATTCGCGATTTCGCGTCACAGTTTGTGTGTATCATTAGCGATTGCAGCACGAATTTCATGCTCACATTAAAGACTGTGCACTCTCGAATGACTATTTAAAGATGCGCGAATCCGCGAATCGCGCAGTAGCAAAATGTATTTCGCGCTGTGTCATCCTTCCGATATTCAAAACTTGAGCGTCGAGCAACTGCAATATATACCGAAGGTCGTTCTCTTACGCGTGTACGGCGACTACATCGAACACATCTGGGACAAGCTTCTGGAACATGTGAAGGCAGATTCGGAGGTTCGAACCTATTGTCGCTGCGACGAACACTACAATCAGCCGTGGCAGCGGACGCACATCGATGGTCCCGCATCGAAGATAAAGAACTGTAGCGAATGTCAGCATCGCGCAGCGGCTGAATCGAGCGATAAACGCGCTTCCTTTTGAGTTACATATTCCGGGCTACCACAGTTTTGCGGGCATTCGGCTTACGAAGTGACTAGCCAGAGGTGACAAGGGCATAAATTCGCTGGACGCGGCGTGCCGAGAACACGACACTGCGTATTCTCGGAGCAAATCTCACCGATAGACACGCGGCGGACAAGGTACTCGCCGATAAAGCGCTAGGACGCGTCACTGCGAGAGATTCGTTTGAGCGAGAGAGCCGCCGCAGCTGCCGTCTGGGCCAAGACCAAGACCAAGATCGACATGGGCATGAAATCGAAGAAGAAGACGATGAGGAAAAAGACGACGAAAAAACGGATACTTCCAACAGCGAAACGAGGCGGTGCGTTACCATTTCTGTCAATGTTGGGCGCGTTTGGATCCTTGATCGGCGGAGCGGCCAGCGTGGCGAAAGCGGTAAATGACAGCAAAGCCGTGCGACATCAGCTCGAAGAGCTGCAACGTCATGATCGCGCGATGGAGCAGGGTCGCGGACTGTATCTTGCTCCGTATAAATACGGGCGCGGACTCTATCTCGGTCCGTACAAACATGGACAGGGTGTAGCTACAAAGAAAAAAAAAATGCCGAAAAGACAATAAAAATACCGTCTAGCGGCACTACTACCAATGTGCAATTGAACGAGCTCGCGAGACGTATGCGCGTACCATACTTTAGAGGCGTTTTCATGCGTAATACGTTACCAACGAGCGGCGCGCACTGAAACGAAAGCGGTATCATGAATCTGGGCGACGGGGCCTGGTACTCACTGGTACTCACAGCGTACGCGAAAAGGAATAATTGCGTCGTGAATTTTGACAGTTTCAGTAATCTTCGACCAAAGAATTGGTGCGATATTTTGGAAACGGTGCTATGACGATAGAGTACAATCGCACGTCCTATCAGACGTACAATCAGAGTTTCTGTGAATGTGTCTGTGAAATCTTAGTATTCGTCGAACGCTTTTTCCGTCATGTCGTTGACGCTTACGCTGAGTGGGAAGAGCACCGTTCTCGCAGCGAATTACTTTCCCGCCATAGATTTGAGTGACGGCGATTACGAGCTTGGTCTGGCGATTTTTGAGACTTATCACACAATACCGAACGTAAACGAATCGAACAACAAATTTTATTTCACCAAAGACGTCGAAATTACATTTCCCAAAGATTCATATGAAGTGCGAGACATAAATGAATTTTTGAAACGCGTGATTTTACGGAAACATCCACACCACGACGCGCTTGAAACCATTGACGTGCATGGTGACAATAACAACAACAACAACAACAACAATGACACCGATGATGATGATAATGGTGGAGAATATCCGATTACGCTCTGCAAACTACAACACGATGAGATGCAAGATTAGATGTGCATACAGAATAAACTTTGGTAAGCCCAATAACATTGGATCACTGCTAGGATTCTCGTCGAAGCGTATATTGCGGCCGCGAAGGTGGCACGAATCGGATATGTCGATCAATATAATGAATGTAAACGTTATCCATGTAGAATGTAACGTGACCGTGCGTACAGCAACGGCAAAAGCGCGCATACGATACACGAATTTTCGCCGAGCGTGCCTCCATGATATAAGATATCGGAGAGGTCGGCGCAGATCATTTACCTGCCGATAATCGCACGGAGCATTACGGATCTAACGATACGCATCGTCCAGAATGGACGATTGCTCGATTTTCGAGGAGAAGAGATCACTGTTAGATTGCACGTAGGACGGCGACAGTGATAACGTGAGCGTGAGATGCTGAACGGAACAGAGCGTATGCAGAGAGATAACGCATTTTTTACAAGGCCAGCGTCACAATTCGATAACATTCGCTCCAGCTGCATCAGATAGAAGAAGAAGCTTAGTGTGTAAACATTTTTAAAGTCTTTGGGATTCGCGGTGCGCAACATTTGATGACTAACATCATAAACATTAAAGATGAGCCGATCTTCGACGATCGCATCGTCAAGATTGAGACTCACACGTACAGCCCGTTCGCCAACACAATGTTCGAGTATGAGCGATGAAATAAGAATACCCATACAGCAACTGTACACACTGCCGTACGAAAGCTTTTTGTACGTCGAGAGAAAACTGACGAAGAACAAAGTGGTCCAGAGTGCTCACGTGACATTGGGAAATAATTGCGTCGCATTCATATTCGATGAGATTCGATATGAACTCAACGGTGTGGAGATTGATTGTAACAGAAACGTGAGCATAATTAGCACACTCAAAAACTATGTAACAGTGTCATCCGAGCGTGATTCTACGAAATGCCGGCTGCGATGCGCTGACTACTGCGGCCGGATATTTTAATTTCTGTGTACCGCTCTACGTACTGCTGGGATTTTACGAAGATTACAAACGCGTAATGATCAACGCTCGTTGAGTATTCACGAGTTGATTTTAATATGAGCACGCAACGACAACAATTGTCTGATGGGAGATCCGGCGACAGAACCAACGCTCGAATTTTCAAAGTACAGTGGCGAATGCCGTACGTGTTATTGAGCGAGATAAATAAGTTGTCGATACTACGCGCTTTAGAAAGCGGACGATATCTGAGCATGACTTTTCGCTCGTGGGATCTGTAAGAGTTTCTGCTCTTGCAGAGCACAACCAAACATTCGTGGACCATCAAGACAGCTACTCAGCTCGAAAAGCCGCGCTATGTCATTTTCGCTATGCAAACAGATCGAAAAAACGTCATGTCTAAAGATGTAAGTCGATTCGACGATTGCAAATTAACCAATGAATTAACCGAAACTCTATCTGAATTCGGAATGTTATCCATATGATGACTTGAATCTGGATTTTGATAAAAACAAATGTGCGATTCTGTACGACTTGTACGCGCGTTTCTGCAAGGGCTACGGATACGAATATCTTGAGTCGAGTCTCACCTTTACGATTTTTTTATGTAATGGCCCGTTCGTGATCATCGATTGCTCTCGACAGAATGAATCGGTCAAGAGTGGCACCATGGATTAGACTTTGAATGTAAGGAGAACATGCCCGCAAATACAACAGCAATATTGTCTCATAATACACGATCGCATGGTTCAGTATAATCCATTGACCAATGCAAAATCACTTAAGCGCACTTCCGACATGATATAAAATCTACGATACGTTACATTCGATCGCAATCGACCGCAATCTTCTCAACAACATGCTCGTGCGAACGTTCGTGGATCTGTAAGGATTCATCGTTAAGAAATTTATTGTGAAGGAAGTAGCGGTGTTGAAACAGGGGACCGTTCTCACATTTTTACGAGTCCCTTATCATGGAAATTTTTGACAAGATCCGACAGGTCTTGCGCTTCCTGATTGAGTGCTTATCACCATGGATTGCGATGGGAGGACGGGATGGTCCCGTACAACGAGGCGAAACGCCTGATCACGACAGCTGTATTTGAACGTGATGTTATCGTATACATTAAAGGACACGAGAAATGAACGTGGCTGTGGAACTTGCTTTTGGACGAAAACATGGAATCTTTAACTAATCTGTTGCTATGCGATATGGGCAACATGTTAAGAATTGCGCGTTACAAAATGTATTGAAAATATATAACTGGTGGTTGCAAAAGAATTTTTTAAATAAAAAATACGTTAACACGTATTTATTATATTATATGTTTCTTTTTTCCTTCTTTTATAATACATGTACTCATATATATGAATGTGTATGTATATATGTATGTATGTATGTATGTATGTATGTATAAATGTATGTATTCGAAAATATCAACGCTTCTGTTAAAACGCGTCGCGACATGTTCTGATAGTACACATATGCAATGTGTATATATATATATATATATATATATA